>NW_007260538.1:277234-278504 GCF_000164805.1 Carlito syrichta | reverse complement strand
CTGCTGGGCTCCGGCGATCCTTCCGCCTCAGCCTTCCATGTAGCTGGAACTACAGGTGTGCGCTACCATGCCCAGTTAATTTTTTTTTTATTTATTGTAGAGATGAGGTCTCGCCTGCCCAGGCCGGTCTTGAACCTGCGGGCTCAGTCCATCCACTCACCTCAGCCTCCCAAAGGCGTGGGATTACAGGCTGAGCCACCGAGCCCAGTTGTGTTCACATTTTTATGTGCGTGTGTGCATGTGTGCATGTGTGTGTGTATGTGTTCATTATATGTGCGTGTGTGACTCCGTGTGTCTGTGTGAACACATTCTTCCAGACAAACTAACAAAATAGCAGCCTTGGAGCCAGAGCTCAGGACGTTGACCTCCCTGGACTACCTCACCGACTTCCTGCCTAAGAGTCACCACAGCCTAGCTGAGGTGGCCGAATGACCCCCTGGAGATTCAACAAGTCTTCCTTGACCTTGACCAAAGGAACACAGTCCAGTCCTCCCGCTATCAGCAGCATCCTTCTTGTCATCTCAAAACAAACTGCTTTGTCATAAAAAAAGAAAATTACTGTACTGTCTGCAGATATCACGTTACTCGCCATCATCCCACACACAGTTTTATGTGCCTCTAACACACGAGAGCAGCGTCAGCGGCCCAGAATCCTTTACAGTGAGAATCGTAGATTTTTCTTTTCTTTTTTTTTGAGTTGGAGTCTCACTCGGTCGCCCAGACTGGAGTGCAGTGGCCGCTCCTGGCCACCACAGCCTCGCCTGCTGGGCTCCGGCCATCCTTCCGCCTCGGCCTTCCAAGTAGCTGGAATTGCAGGCATGCGTTACCACACCCGGTTAATTCTTTTTGATTTATTGTAGAGATGAGGTCTCGCTGCCCAGGTGGGTCTCGAACCCGTGGGCTCAGGCAATCCACTCACTCAGCCTCCCAAGGCACGGGATTACAGGCTGAGCCACCGAGCCCGGCTAAGATTTTTCTCTCCTGCCTTAAAAAGCCTCCAGGAGCAGGGTGGAGGGGGCGACTGCCCTTCTCAGTCACCACAAAGGGCGCTCACCTGCTGGCCGAGAAACATGGCAACCTGTGGGCTGAGCCAAGCCGGGTCGAGCCCTGGGGACCTGGGGGGAGGGCAGGGGCGACCGGTCCTGGGGACCTGGGGTGGTGGGGTGGGGCAGTGGCACGGCTATGTATGGTCTCCACAGCCCTGTGTCCTGTGTCCTCTCTTCCTCTTCTCTCCCCTTCCCAACCCCGTCCCTCCCTCCCCTTCTTCCCC
>NW_007260538.1:271004-277214 GCF_000164805.1 Carlito syrichta | reverse complement strand
CCCTCCCCTTCCCATTTTCTCTCCTTGGAGCAGCGTCACCAGCCATGACTTATCTAGCTACCAGCTACCATCACAACTACGGCTTAACAGCTTCATGGCGACACAGGTCACAGACATCCTTGGGTGGGCATCCGTTGCCACAATCAATTTTATTTTATTTTTAGTGACAGCCTCTGGCTCTGTGGCCCAGCCTGGAGTGCAGTGGCGTAATCATAGCTCACGGCAGCCTCGAACTCCTGGGCTGGAACGATCCTCCTACCTCAACCTCCCAGGTAGTTGGAATTCCAGGCACATGTCACTACACCTGGCTGAGTTAAAAACAAAACAAAACAAAAAAAACAGCCGGGCTCGGTGGCTCAGCCTGTAATCCCGCACCTTTGGGAGGCTGAGGTGAGTGGATTGCCTGAGCCCACGGGTTCGAGACCCGCCTGGGCAACTTGGCGAGACCTCATCTCTACAATAAATAAAAAAAAAATTAGCCGGCGTGGTAGCGCGCGTCTGTAGTTCCAGCTACCCGGAAGGCTGAGGCGGAAGGATCGCCGGAGCCCAGCAGGTCGAGACTGCGGTGGCTGGGAGCGGCCACTGCACTCCAGTTTGGGCGACCGAGTGAGATTTCAACTCAAAAAAAAAAAACTTTTGTAGAGATGGAGTCTTGCAGTGCTGTCCAGGCTTGTCAAGAACTCCTGGCCTCACACGATCCTCCTGTCTTGGCCTCCCAAGTTGCTGGGATTACAGGGGTGAGCCACTGGGCCGGCTCACGGTCGATTTCTGAACTTGTTCAGTTCATACCTCAAGGAAGAAGGCCCGTCCCCACCAACAGTCACTCCCTATTCCTCTCTTTGCCCCACAACCTCCATTCTCCTGGCAAGTGCCCATCTACCTTCTGTCTCTGTGGATTTGCCCGCTGTGGACATTTCATATAGATGAGAAGGGAGTCTGGTGATGTATTTCTTCGGACTGGCTTCTCTCACTTAGCATAACGCCTTTGCGATTCTCCCTCAGCATCACCGCTTTTTATTCACAGTATGCGTTGTTTCTTTGTGTCTTTCTTCACTGTCCATCGTTCTCTAGTAAAATTTAAGGTCCGGGACCTCAGGCCGTTTACTCGTCTCATTCACTGCAGCTTCCTTCTTGCCGGAAACTGAGTTTTGCCCCTAGAATACTTCTTGAATGAATGAGTGAATGAATGAATGATTAGGAAAAGCAGATTGTTTCCCTCCTCTTATGTTAAAAGAAAAGTTGCTGAGTGATTATGTGAAGAACCCGAAGCCTGGCGTGGTGGCTCATGCCTGTAATCCCAACACTTTGGTAGGCTGAGGCAGGAGGACCTCTTAAGCCCAGGAGTTTGAGACTAGCCTGGGCAACATAGCAAGACCTTGTCTCTACAAAAAAACAAAACAAAAAAAAAACTAGCCAGGTATGGTGACACACACATGTAGTTCCAGCTATTCAGAAGGCTGAGGCGAGAGGCTCACCTGAGCTCAGGAGTTAGAGTCTGCAGTGAGCTGTGATCATGCCACCGCACTCCAGCCCGGACCACAGAGTGACACTCTGCCTCACACAAAAAAAAAGGAATCTGAAAGGGCACTGAGTGTGTAAGCTTGGCTGAGTCACTGCTACACACACAGGCCGGGGATTCGAACCCATATCAGCCTAGTTCCACCGGCTACTCTGGACCTCCCCCAGTCACAGGACGAACTGCTTCTTTCTCCAGCATCATGCATTTTGGCTCCAGGCTTCTGCAAAAGAGTGTTCTTTTCAATGTTGCATTCACAACAACACAAGTCTTCTGGCTTCTGGCAAAAGTGACAAAATTGACAATGGAGACAACTGACGTTTCCTTCCTAGGTAATGAGACTGGCTTTGCCTCGGGTGACGTTTCCCCAGCTGCTCTGATTGGTTCCCCCCAGTGTGTGCCAACAGGCCTTGGGGCCCACCCGTGCCTTGGTTTCATTTCCGGGCCCTGGGTGGGAATGAATTATGGGGTTATTTAAACCCGTTTCACCATAAACCTTGACAAAGTCTTACACTGATAGAAAAAAAAAATGTCCTTCATGTTGGAGACTCGCTGTTGGTGGTGGAGGGCGCCGTGGTTTCCACCCTGCATGTCTATCCTCCTTGATGGGAAAGGTCTTTCCTGGCATCCTTGTGTCCTGCTGGGGAGGAGAAAGAGGACTTGCTACAAATCACCTGGGTAAGGCGCTGGTTGCAAGGAGTCCGACCCTACATTGGGGCCCTGGGCAGAGTGACAGCCCGTGGAATGTTCCAGACTTTTTCCAGCATGCGCAGCCAACTTTTGGAGGTCAGAACCTGTCGGTGAAGGACTGTTCGCTTGGAGAAGGGCAGACACGGGGGAGCCTTCATTCTCAGGGCTCAGGACACCCACCGGGGCCCTGTGCTGGCACATCACTGAGCTGTGACTCGCCAAGAGACCTTGTGACGGCGCACCTGACTCACACCGACAAGCAGTTTCAGGTGAGGGCGCAAGATCACATGGCAACAAAGAAAGATGCGGCAAGCTATGTGGGCCAGTAGCCAGTCACATACCAAAATTGGCCTCAGACCATTGGGGGCTCTGAGGAGGAAGGAGGGAGCACCATGTTTAGTGTCGCCGAGCACCCCACAGGCCTGTCCAGACATGTGGCCTCCCTGAAACCTATAGCGGTGTTGCAAGGTGGGCAGGATGCGTGTGGCCCGGCCAAGGACAGAGCTCCAGAGGACCACAACCTGAGAAGGGGTCTTGCTTGTTGCCCAGTCTTGTCTTGAACTCCTGGGCTCAAGTGACCCACTTTCCTCAGGCACCTGAGTAGCTGGAACTGCAGGTGCACACTCTCAGACCTGGCTCCGTGTGGTATTGGTGGCATGAAAGAGTATGACCTATGCCTATTGTTTATCTGCACGCGATAGCTGCTTGCTGTATACATTCAAAAATTCAACCATATGCGAAGCAGAAAATGGGAGCCCTTCCTCATGCCAGCCCCCCAAGAGAGCCCCCCGGAGCTGTGTTGAGTCTTCCTAGTATGTGTCTGCCTGCATGTGTATTTATTAGGGTGTGTGTATCATGCATTACTTTTTAACTAGAATGGGGTTCAAATCTTTGTGTTATCAGTCACCACACTTCCGCCGACTTGTTTTGAAAGCAGAGGGGACGTGTGCAGGGTGGTTACATGGGAATATCGTGCACTGCTGAGGTTTGGGTTTCTATAGAACCCATCACCCAGTGAGGGAATATGGCACCCAAAGGCAGCATTTTAACCCTTGCCCATTCCTCCTTCTAGAATTCCAATCTATACATCTGTGTGTGCCCAGGGTTGCACTCCCATTGTAAGTGAGAACACGCTATACTTGGTTTTCTGTTTCTGGGTTAATTCGCTGAGGATCATGGCTTCCAGCCACATCCACATTGCTGCAAAGGGCCTATTTCATTCTTTTTATGACCGTGTGGTGTTTTGTGGTGTATATGTGTGGTGTTTTCTTTATCCAGTCCACTGTTGATGTGCACCTGGGTGGGTTCTGTGTCTTTGCTCTTGAGTTATAACCATACTTTAAAAACCCTTTAGCCAGACGCGGTGGCTTAAGCCTGTCATCCTAGCCTGGGGTTCGAGACCAGTCTGGGCAATTTGGCGAGACCTCACCTCTACAAGAAACCAAAAAGTCAACCGGGTGTGGTGGCACGCATCTGTGGTTCTAGCTACTTGGAAGGCTGAGGTGGAAGGATCTCCTGAGCCCAGCAGGTTGTGGCTGCAGTGTCCATGAGCTTGCCAGTGCATTCCAGCCTGGGCGACCGAGTGAGACTCTGATTCCCCCCTCCCAAAACCAAAACGAAACACAACAAAACCCCTTTTAATCACTGGATTTTCCACACCTTCACACAAGTGGGGAAAAGAATCCGGTGAGTCCCCCCGACATCCAAACTCGACGGTTGGATGGGCCAACCGTCAGGGCCTTGTTGCACTTGTCTTGTCTGCCATGCTTCAGCTCCCAACCATCTCACAAAGTGGAGAGGGTTGGGTCCAGAGGTGGAGAGGAGTGAGCCCTGATGGGATCCTCACCCGCTTCAGCAGTTTCCATCACAGAGCCAACCCCGGTCCCCTGTGACTTCACCTCCACCCCAGGATGTTTTGTTTTATTGTTTATTTTTAAATTCATTTTTAAAAATGAGATGAGGTCTTGCTCTGTCTCCCAGGCTGGAGTGCAGTGGCATGGTCGTAGCTCACTTCAGCCTTGAATTCCAGGGTTCTCTCTCTTTCTTTCTCCCCTTCCCCTTCCTTCCTTCCTTCCTTCCTTCCTTCCTTCCTTCCTTCCTTCCTTCCTTCCTTCCTTCCTTCCATAACAGCTTTACTGAGATATAATTCACATACCACACAACTCACCCATTTAAAGTGTATGATTAAATGGCTTTTAGTGTATTCAGAATTGTGCTCACCACCATGCCTGGCTAATTTTTTTTTAAACATTGTTTGTAGAGACAGGGTCTCATTATGTTGTCCAGGTTAGTCTTGAACTCCTGACCTCAAGCAGTCTCCCATCTTGGCCTCCCAAAGTGCTGGGATTATAGTGTGAGCCACTGTGCTCAGCCCTTCCTTGGATGTTGTAAAAAGCAAATCTTAGGCACCATCTACTGCACTTGGAACTAACTTACTTTATTCCCTCCCTCCTTTCCTTATTTTCTCTCTTTTCTTTTCTTTCTTTCTTTCTTTCTTTCTTTCTTTCTTTCTTTCTTTCTTTCTTTCTTTCTTTCTTTCTTTCGTTCTTTCTTTCTTTCTTTCTTTCTCCCCTTCCTTTCCCTTCCCTCTTCCCCTTCTCCTTCCTTCCTTCCTTCCTTCCTTCCTTCACTAACAGCTTTACTGAGATATAATTCACATACCACACAACTCACGCATTTAAAGTGTATGATTAAATGGCTTTTAGGGTATTCAGAGTTGTGCAGCCATCACCACAGTTAATGAACACTGTCATCACTCCAGAAAGAAGCCCCTTCCCCCTCCCTCAGCCCCTGCAACTGCGAATTTACCTTCCGTCTCTATGGATTTGCCTGTTCTGAACATGTCATCTGACTAGACCCACACGGTACGAAGGCTTGTGTATCTGGCGTCTCACTCACATCCTGTTTTTGGGCTTCATCTGTGTAGTAGCGTGTATCAGTGCTTTATTCCTACTTATGGCTGAATACTATTCCCTTGGAGGACTGTACCACATCTTGCTGGACTGACTGTTCATCTGTTTTTGTTTCGTTTTGTTTTGTGTTGTTTTGTTTGAGTTGGAGTCTCACTATGTCGCCCAGGCTGAAGTGCAGTGGCACGCTTACGGCCACCGCAGCCTCAACCTGCTGGGCTCAGGCGATCCTTCCGCCCCAGCCTTCCAAGTAGCTGGAACTAGAGGTGTGCGCTACCATACCCGGCTATTAAAAAAAAAAAAAATTATTGTAGAGATAAGTTCTCACCAAGTTGCCCAGGCTGGTCTCGAACACCTGAGCTCAGGCAATCCTCTTGCCTTGGCCTCCCAAAGTGCTGAGATGACAGGCCTGAGCCACCTTGCCCAGCCTATTCATCTGTTGATAGTCATTTGTGCTATTTTCACTCTTTGGGTATCGTGAACAATGCTGCTTCAAACATTTTTTTTGTACAAGTTTTTACATGGACATGGGCTGTCACTTCCCTTGGATATACAGCAAGTACCCAGCATAGGAACACTTTTGGTTCCAAGAGTGAGTTCCTAAGTCCATTTGTGGTTCACCTGTGTCCCCAACTAACACAATCTGCTATGTAGTACTGTTTATACTTGACAGGCTACGCTGACACCTGGTGGGGGGAGAAATGATACATAAAAAACACACGTGTGCATCATTAAAGTGTGTAACTTGAAGGTTCCTTTGTAGGGGACAGACTGTATTCCTAGGAGTGGAGCATGTGAACATTTTGAGGAAGTGCAACTGTTTTCCACAGTGACTGCACCATTTTACGTCTCCACCAACAGGGTGTAAAGGTCCCAATTTCTGCACATTCTCACCAACACTTGTAATGATCTTTCTCTTTTTTTGAGGCAGGGTCTTTCTCTGTTGTCCAGGCTGGAGTGCAGTGGTACAGCCACAGCTCACCACAGCCTCGACCTCCTGGGCTCAGGTGATCCTTCCGCTTCAGCCCCTTGAGTAGCCGAGTCTACAGGCACACACCACCACATCCAGCTAATTTTTTTTTTTTTTTTTTTTAA
>NW_007260538.1:264399-269568 GCF_000164805.1 Carlito syrichta | reverse complement strand
CGTTTTACACACACACACACACACACACACACACACAAAATTAGCTGGGTGTGGTGGTGCACACCTGTAATCCCAGCTACTTGGGAGGCAGAGGTGGGAGAATTGCTTGAGCCCAGGAGGTTGAGGCTTCGGTAAGTTGCAAGTGTGTCACTGAACTCCAGCCTGGGTATTAGAGTGAGACCTTGACTCCAAAATAATAATAATAATAATAATGATAATAATAATAATAATATTTCTCAATTCATAAAGCAAAGCGAAAACATACTTTAGAAAGTTCAAATATTGGCTCTTAGCACATACCTCCAAATAAAGAAGTATTGCTGAATTTCACCCCCACTTTCTCTTTTTTCCCCCAGAAATCAAGTATTTCATTTTACTTCATGAACTTTCAAGGGAATCTGATTCAGACTTTGAACTTATCCCTACAGAGTTTCCAAATACGATGAATAATGGTCATTTTGTGACCAAAAGGGGACGTCCCTGGGTTAATTAGGATGTAAAGAACAGGGAGAAGGGAGAGCCCGACAAGGCCTACAAAAGAAATAGAACAATGTTTGAGCACAACAGAAAGGTTCTGCGTCCACTCTCCTTTGCCCAAGTGTCTTGACTTTGGGTATCCACCTTTCTGTGGTGTTCACTATTACTCTCTCCTTCCAAACCTACAGGCCGCCATCATTCTTCTAATATCTTCTACCCCATGGCTTAGATAGATTTACTGGTGGCCATTGTCCTCTTGTTTTTACTTATTCTCTGTAGGTCTCTTACAACCTTTTTCACCCCCACTCTCTTTCATCTAGGGAGAGTTCTGTTTTTCCAGCCAAGTTCCCCGTGGCATCAGAAACAAGGCTGGAGAGAAACTTGGGAAGGTGGAGAGGTTTCGAGGAGAGGATGGAGTGGTAGAGAGGCCAGATCAATCATTTCTAGGTAGTAGATGAGCCTAGGAAGCAGAGTCCAGGGCGGAGAAGAACAGGCAGCCTGGACCCAGTTGGGACCCAAGTCCCCTGGAGGGGGTCTGTTCCTGTCCTACCTCCAGGATAAGGCAAGGATGCCTTCCAGATGACACCACTTGCCCTCCAGGACAAGGCGAGGACCCCTTCCCGATGACGACACTGTCCAGAACAAGGCAAGGACGCCTTTCTGATGACGCCACCGTTCCTCCCACCTCAGAGACGCTGCACCGCCCCGTCCTGCGTCTGCTCTTCTGCTTCCTTTTTCTTGCACTACCTTTGAAGAGCCTTTTTGCATTTAGAAAATGTCTTCATTTTTCTTTTTGCTGCTATACCCATCTACCACAAAGGCTTAGGACCACACTCATTTGTTGTTTCATAGTACTTCAGGTCAGGAGTCTGAAATGAGTCTCACTGGGCAAGCCTCAAGGTGACAGTGACTCTACCTGTCCTCTGAAGACTCTGGGCACGATTCGTTTTTCTGTCCTTCCAGCTTCCAGAGGTTGGCTTTCTTCCTTGGCTCCTGGCCTCTTTCTCTCTCTTCAAACTAGCAACGTTGCTTGCTCCTCTCTGCGTCTTCCTTCCTTCCTTCCTTCCTTCCTTCCTTCCTTCCTTCCTTCCTTCCTTCCTTCTTTCTCTCTCTCTCTCTCTCTCTCTTTCTTTCTATTTTGAGTTGGAGTCTCACTCTGTTGCCCAGGCTGGAGTACAGTGGCACAATCACGGCTACTGCAGCCTTGATCTATTGGGTTCAGGTGATCCTTCTGCCTCAGCCCTCCAAGTAGCTGGAACTACAGGTGTGTGCCACCATGCCTGGCTAATTTTTGGATTTATTGTAGAGTTGCCCAGGCTGGTCTTGAACCCCTGGGATCAGACAATCTCTTGTCTCTGCCTCCCCAAGTGCTGGGATGACAGGTGTGAGCCACCAGGCCCAACCTAAAACTGTTCTTAAGACATTACTTCTGGCTGCAGGACTGTTTCCCTTCCTTCCACCCTTCCTTCCTTCCTTCCTTTCTTTTCTTTCTTTTTCTTTCTTTCTGTTGGAGTCTCACTGTGTCACCCAGGCTAGAGTGCAGTGGCATGCTCACGACCACCACAGCCTCGGCCTGCTGGGCTCAGGTGATTCTTCTAACTCAGCCTTCCAAGTACCTGGAACTACAGACATGTGCCACCACACCTGGCTAATTTTTAGACTTATTGTAGAGATGAGGTCTTGCCAAGTTGCCCAGGCTGGTCTCAAAGCTGTGGGCTCAGGCAGTTCTCTCACCTTGGCCTCCCAAAGTGCTGGGATTATAGGCATGAGCCACCGTGCCTGGCCAGGACTCTTTTCTTTTTAAAAAATTTATTAGTATGTGGTCCTGGGGAGGTTGAAGTGTCTAGACTCCTAGGATTTGTGAGTGTGTGTGTGTGTGTGTGTGTGTGTGTGTGTGTGTGTGTACTTGTGTGGTATCTGGCAAAAAAAAGTTCCTGGGAAATTAGCTTGATTTTATGCCATTTTGATTCTGACAACACAGTATACAGTGTTTCTCGGGGTCTGGCTGGCTCTGTATGTGAACTTGTCTCCTTCAGTGGGCTTGTCCCCATGGGATGGGGTGAGTATCTCTCCAAAACCGCCATTTCCTCTGCGAGAGCTTCTAAACCACCAGAGAGTGAAAGGGAATCAGAGAGGAGCATGGTGTTAGCAACACCTGTGCCTGAGCCAGGATCGCCAGCTTTCCGCTGCAGTTGATGTCTCTGCGTTGGAGAAGCTGTCTGCTCAGATGCGACCGAACGCCGCTCTCCAGGCTGGTCAGCACCGCCCAGGAGAGGGCACATGGCCCTTACGCCTGGCTGGCCCGGCTACGTTCCCACGCTGTCCACCGGGAAAACCTTGAAGCCCTTGTTATCTTTTCCAAGCACCTCAGGCTCCTGTGGGGATGAGGGTGACACGAGGGGAAGGAGAAAGAGGGATTTGTCATTTTCTGAGAGACGAGATGTCAAAACCACCAAAATATCAGCCAGGACACAAGGGAATATACGCTTGACTCTGTCCATGGCTTCCAAATCCTTTTTCCAGACAAACAGGCCTTTCTTCATACCCGTGCGTGTAGCACAGGAGAGAATGGTATGTGGATGTTGGTGATCACTTCTGCCCAGGTGCCTGCTGGGGAAACAGAGGCAGCTGGAATCATTCGAGACCCGTCGTGAGGTCATAGGGGAGCAGCGTTCCAGCCTCTGAAATGCGCTGATTCTCTGAGTGCTAAGGCATTGGGTAAAGCCGCACTGCCTTTGTCTCTTCTGCTCACAGTCCTGTGTGCATTCTCTGTTATTATTCTTTTAAGAGACAGGGTCTCCCTCGGTCGCCTAGGCAGGAGTGCAGTGGTGCAATCAGAGCTCACAGCAACCTTGACCTCCTGGGCTCAGACAGTCCTCCTGCCTCAGCCTCCCGAGTAGCTGGGACTGCAGGCCCACGCCATCATACTTGGTTAATTAAAAAACATTTTTTTTATAGCGGTGAGGGTCTTGCTATGTTGCCCAGGCTGGTCTTGAATTCCTGACTTCAAGTGATTCTCCCACTTGCTCTCTCAAAGTACTGGGATTGCAGGTGTGAGTCACTGTGCTGAACGTTTCTCTTCTTTTAGTAACAAGATCATATGATGCTTTGGTGGATAAGCCCATCCCCACTTTCAGTTGATGAGGCTTTCCTTGGAGCCAGAGGTAGACATTGGACCCAAGCTGCAAGAGGATCACATACCCTTAGCCACAGTGATAATGGGTGATCCGAAGAGATTCAATTCTAAGTGTTTTGCTTAAACGGTTTAGAAAAAAGAGTGGTTCTTTTCCCTGGCCTCCAGTTGGTCTCCATTCTGCCCTCTTGGAAATGAAGGTAACGCAGAGAATGGCAGAAGTAAGAGACAGAGAGAACAAGAACACTAAGCACCTGGATCCAGCTATGCCTGAAGCTTCTTAGACTTTAAATTTCAGCCAGTCTCCTCCACTCACCCCCAGTTTTTCTGTCCCTTAAGCCATTTTAAGTTGGATTTCTGACTTCGTGGAACCCAAAGACTCCTGACTTATACAGAAATCATGTAATATTTCCCATTCTTTATCTCTCCCACCATGTCTTTTCTTATTTTACCCTCTCCAGTTCTGCTGTTCTTATCTGTTTTCCCTCCCACTTAATTTTCTCCTTCTCTGCCAGGGACATCACCGTGTTTCTTCCAGAGCCAAAACGAATGAATAGCCATGGGTATCCTTAAACAGCATTAAAATGAAGACATCCAGGAGGTTGATCCTTGGCCCAAGAGAGTTTCAGAGGTTGCCAAATTAGGCTTCACTTAGGCAGCTTGGAGTCCGCCCTTTGAAAGTCAATTTTCACACACCAAGGGGCACAAACTGAGGAGCCCTGTGAGATGTGGGAATTAATTTTATTTTTGCCAATTCACCAAGGTGTAATATTTATACTCAAATGTGTGCTTCCAAGGGTGAGGGGTCACCATTCTGACTCTTTCTCCATTTCTATGATTCTAATGAGACTGAATTAGAAAACCCCGAAGCCTGCAGTTATGAGTGAATAGATTCCAGTATTATTCCTGGCATTTGTGCAGTAAATGTTCTGCTGGAAAAGAAATAAAGCGAGCTTGGTTCATAATCTCTCCTCCCTTTTTGCAGTAGAAAAGCCCTTAATGGAGCTCATAGGAGCTTACTCTAGGCCTCCACAGGGACTAAACATGTGCTTTTCTTATTCCCCGAAAAAGAGTAGAAAGAGACCCATTTCACCCTCTGTCTTGGGCACCTGGCTATGGAGCTATCAATGAACTTGCCCCTGAGAGAGGCCCAACTGCACTCTGACCAGGAAACGCAGGTGAAACTGTGGCCTTTTATATGAAAACCAATTATGGCGGGAGCAGCTTCCGAATAATTAGAACACATTAAAATTTTTATGAAATACAAATGTGGACATCGTGCGCGAGAAGCCTGAGAGGGGTTGCCATGGTAACGCCGCTTTCTTAATCACGGTGGTGGACTGCTGGCCATCGCCAATTAGAGGCGAGCTCTTTCCAGTTCAACCTACTTCTTCGGATTGAAATCCTGTTTGTGTGCCTTTCTCTTGGATAGGCCACCCCCGATTTGCCTTTTAAAATGTATCTTCAGGCTGAGGTGAGTGGATTGCCTGAGTCTGCGGGTTCGAGACCCGCCTGGGCAGCGAGACCTCATCTCTACAATAAATCAAAAAATCAGCCGG
>NW_007260538.1:256839-264352 GCF_000164805.1 Carlito syrichta | reverse complement strand
TCCGAAGGCTGAGGCGGAAGGATCACCGGAGCCCAGCGGGTCGAGGCTGCGGTGACCGGGAGCGGCCACTGCACTCTAGTCTGAGCAACCGAGTGAGACTCCAACTCAAAACAAAACAAAATGTATCTTCAGGCCGTGCAGGGTGACTCACACCTGTCAACCCAGCACTTTGAGAGGCTGAGGTGGGAGGATCGCTTGAGCCCAGGAGTTTGAGAGCAGCCTGGGCAGTCCAGCAAGACCTCGCCTCTACAAAAAAAAAAAATGAAAAATGAGCCGGGCACGGTGGTGTGCGCCTGTAGTCCCAGCTACTCAGTAGGCTGAGGCAGAAGGATTGCCTGAGCCTAGGAGGCCAAGGCTGCGGTGAGTGTGATCATACAACTGCCTTCTAGCCTGGGTGACAGAGTGAGATCCTGATTTGAAAACAAAACAAAACACAGACTGCTTGACTTCAAGTAACAAAAATTTATTTTCTGGCTGTCTGGGAGGCTGAAAGTCCAAGTTCAAGGTGTCAGCGGGGTTGATGTCCCCTGAGGCCTCTCTCCAGGGCTTGCAGATGGCCACCTTCTCCCTGTGTCCTCATATCTCCTCTCCTCTCTGCATGTTCGTTTCTTGTGTCTCTGAGGGTCCAAATTTCCTCGTGATAGGACATTAGCAGGCCACCCTAATGACCTTATGTTAATGTAATCACCTCTTTAGAAGGCGCTACCGCCAAACACCATCACATTCTGAGATCCTGGGGTTGAGGACTTCATCATATGAGATCTCAGGGGACACAATTCAGCCAATGGTCGCCTCCCGCATGGGAAGACACACACGGGTGGAGGAATGCCAGACAGGGCCCTCTGAAGTGGGGTCCGGGGCAGAGAACCACCTGGCCCATGCATTTTTTTTTTTTAGTTGTGGTCTCACTCTGTTGCCCCAGCTGTAGTACAGTGGCACAATCACGGCTCACTGCAGCCTTGATCTCCTGGGCTCAGGCGATCCTTCCACCTCAGGTTCCCGAGTAGCTGGGACTACAGGTACCACTCCCAACTAATTTTTTTTTTTGTAGAGATGGGGTCTTGCTGTGTTGCCCAGGCAGGTCTCAAACTCCTGGGCTCAAGCAATCTTCCTGCCTTGGCCTCCCAAAATGCTTGGATGGCAGACGTGAGCCACCACGCCCGGCTCCAGGTAGACTTATTTGTTCTCACCAAAAGCGAATGGTCTGGTCTCCTTGCTTTCTGTGATCTCTTTTTCACAGGTGTTCTCAGATCCTCCGTGATATAGACGTGATCCTGTCTGCCCACCACACTAATTCCGTGATGAGCTTTGCTCTGTGTACCTTGCAAAGTTTTCTTCGTAGATCTCTGGTAGGGGCACGGCCAATGGCATGAGGCCAATATTAATGGGCCATCCGGACGATTGAATGTGGCCAGCCCCAAGAAATTCCAGACGAATCATCTTCAGAGCTATAGGAAGAAGGAAACATAGCTGCCCGTGATACTAAAGGGAGAAGCAGGTTTCCAGGGGTTTCCAAATGAGTATGCGTTTTCTTCCCAAGGGCAGCACAGAACACGGTGGTTTCTGATAGAAAAGCTCTTCTGGGCCAGGTGTGGTGGCTCACACCTGTCATCCTAGCGCTTTGGGAGGCAGAGGCAAGAGGATTCCTGAGTCCAGGGGCTCGAGACCAGCCTGGGCAACTTGGTGAGACCTTGTCTCTACAATAAATCAAAAAATTAGCTGGGTGTGGAGGCACACGCCTTGTAGTTCCAGCTACTTGGAAGGCTGAGGTGGAAGGATCACCTGAGCTCAGCAGGTTGAGGTTGTGGTGGCCATGAGCATGCCACTGCACTCCAGCCTGGGCAAGAGAGTGAGATCCTGATTCAAAAAAAAAAAGAAAAGAAAAGAAAAGAAAAGCTCTTCTGGATTGATCCCAATGTCCAGAGTTCATCGTTCGGGCCAAGGGGGACTGAACCGAGGCTGGTTTTTGGTTTTTGTCTCCTCTTAGGAGAAGGCAGAGTTCAATATGTAGACATGAACAGACAGCCGACCTCCTCCCACTGACTCCAGGCAGCTCAGACCCTAGTGCAGCAGCCTCAATGCCAGTCCACACAGTCAGGGCCTGTTGGCTCACAGACCCGTTCAGTCCTCCTCCCCAGCAACAAAGGGTTTGGGATGCCTTGCCGATCATGATGCTCCAAGATGACTCTGGCCTGTAGACACATGCCTGTATGTCCACAAGGCCCACAGAGCGGTTTCCCGTCTTGCCTTAACTCAGGAATAAAGAACCCGCGAGCGAGTCTTGGTTGTGTAGTGACTAGGACTATTGTGAGTCACCTAACTCTCTGTTCAGCTGTTTCAAAGAGCTGGGGGCTGGGTGAGGCATTTTGCCCGCATTACATGAGAAAATCCCCCCACGATGTTTGACGTGAGGCAGCCTTCCCGTTTCACAACTGAGCAAACTGAGGATGCAAATCCCAAAGTTACTTACTAACGGCCACTCAGCTAGAACGTGCCTGTGCCTCCCAGGTTTTTTCTTTTTTTGTGTGGTAAAAATTGTGTTTCATTTATTCATTTATTTATTTTTTACTTTTAAAATGGTCATTGTAAATTACCAACATCATTCTTCTCAGATCTGGAAACGACAAGACAGAAATTCATATGGAAACATAAATGACCATGAATAGCCAAAACAATCCTCAGTAAAATAAACAAAGCGGGAGGTATCACACCCCCAGACTTTTAACTTTATTATAAGGCTACAATCATCAAAACGGCCTGGTATTGGTACAAAAACAGGCATATGGACCCAAACAGGACGGAGATTCCAGAAGCAAAACCTCAATTTCTCAACCAACTCATCTTCGACAAAGCCTCCACCACCAACCACTGGGGAGAGGAGAATCTATTGGTTCTGTATTCACAGAGGATGTGCAGCCATCACCATGGTCAATTTGAGAACATTTTCATCACTCCAAAATAGAAACGCCATGCTCCACCCTTTGCACCAGCCCAAAGCAACAAATACTCTGCTGTCTGTTTCTGTGGATTTGCCTGCTCTGGACATTTCCTATGATGGAATCACCCAGTGTTTGTCCTTCTGGGCCTGTGTTTCCAAGATGTGTCCATGTTGTAGCCTGTGTCTGATTTTGCTTCCTTTTTGTGACTGAAATATATATACACACACATACATATTTGAATCAGGGCTTCACTCGGTCACCCAGGCTGGAGTGCAGTGATACAGTCCCCACTTACTGTAGCCTCAGCCTCTTGAGCTTAGGTGATCCTTCCGCCTCAGCCTACTGAGTAGTTGGGACTACAGGCGTGCAATACCACACTTGGCTAATTTTTTGAAGAAATGAAGTCTTGCTGTGTTGCCTAGACTGATCTTGAACTCCTGGGCTCAAGTGAGCCCTTTGCTTTCCCTCCCAAATTACTGGGATTACCCTGGTGAGCCACCATGCCCAGATAATAGTAGTCGATTGAATGGGGAGTCCAGGTATTGTTGATCGATTCATTGACTGATGGACATTTGGGTTGTTTCTGTCTTTTGGCTATTGTGAATAGTGCTGAGTGAGTGTTACAGGTGAGTTTTTGTGTGAGCACCTGTTTCAGTTCTTTTGGGTCTATACCTAGGAGAGGAATCAAAACCAGTGTTTGAGCTGGGTCTGTCTGGCTGCTGTGTCTGTAACCAATACCTTTGGGAAAGCAAGGCTCTCCTGCCTGTGAACCGTCTTAGGTGGGCATTAGCTCTGGAAGGGTCTGGCCGACCCTGGCTACCCAGATGTGATGAGCACCTCGTTCATTTTCTGACATCATCTCTAAGCCAGACATGCCATGGCACCCACTTCTGGCCAGAATCTGGCTGCCAGGGAGGTTTTGCCTTCCCCTGAGAGTCTGCTTATTATGGCTGTGTTGCTACTCTTCAACATGTTTGCAGATGGAGTGTCACTCCCTGGCACTTCCCACCTGGTTCTTCAGAGCACCTGTCCCGACCCTGAAAGCCCCTCTAGTGAATGTATCCTCTCTGGACTGGTCACCTCGGCATCACCAGGATGCTGATTAGACATGCAGAATCTTAGCCCAGCAGGTGGCTCACACCCAGCACTTTGGGAGGCTGAGGTGGGAGAATCACTTGAACCCAGGAGTTCAAGGTCTACCTGGATAATATAGCAACGCCCCGTCTCTACAAATCAAAAAAATTAGCAGGGCATGGTGGTACACACCTGTAATCCCAACTACTCAAGAGGCAGAGGCAAAAGTTTCACTTGAGCCCAGGAGGTTGAGGCTGCAATGAGCTGTGACCAAGCCACTGTACTCCAGCCTGGGCAACATAGTGAGACCTCATTTCTATAAGAAGAAAAAGTAAATACAAAAATAAATGCAGAATCTCAGGTCTCACCCCAGACCTGCCAAATGATCATCTACTTTAATTAACAGCTTCCACAGGCAGTGCCTACACACCTGAGAATTTGAAAAGCACTGGTTTAAGCAGCTGAGTTTGAGTCCTTGTTCTAAGTGACTCTCAAAGCTTGAGACAAGATAGACAGGTGGGCTCGTGGTTCCCAGCTTCTTAGACACAACTTTTTCAGCCCTACCAAGATCTTAGAACACACTTGTTTGTATCTGTCTGGGAGAGTCTGATAATTGACTTCGATATCCTCAGCTTATCTGAGTCAGATCATACAGATGACACCTCAGAGTTGAGCTCCCAGCTAGTTCCTCAGCTTCCTGAGTAGGTGGGACCATGGGCACATTCCTCCATGCCCGGCTAGTTTTATTATTTGTTGTAGAGACGAGATCTGCTGTTTGCCCAGGCTGGTCTCAAACTCTTGTCTACGGCAATTCTCCTGCCCCGGCCTCCCAAAGTGCTGGAATTATAGGCGTGAGCCACCATGCCCAGCTGTGTAACCCATTATTTAAAGATCTGGAGGGACTAAACATTTCTTGGACAATATAGAGAAGAGAGCCAACTCATTGGCTTGTTTCTAGTAATAGGCTTTTATATGGGAATTTTTAAATTAGCTTTTTTTTCTGATTATATCAGCAATTCATATTTATTCTAGTAAATTTGGAAAATAACACAAAGAAGAAAATTTACCCACACAGAAGATACATTAGCCCCATTAGCTAGATTTTCTCTGCAAATCCATGTGCACCACCCATGTATACACACACACACACACACACACACACACACACACACACACACATCCCTTAAAAATACAAAGCTGAAATCCTGTGGCCTATACTGTTTGTGAATGACTTTTCCCTCAAAATATTTTTCAGATTCAGAGAGTAATTTTTTTTACACTCAAATGACTAGGGTAATACTGGTCTGTGGCTGGTAGAATAATGCCCCCCAAAGATGGCTGTGTCCTAATGCCTGGGTCCTGTGTCTATGTTACTATATAGGTTATTTGTGGGTGTCTGACATAATCACAGGTTCCTTATAAGTCAAATAATTAGATAAGAATCAGAGATGTGCCGAGAAAAGCAGAAAACCAGTGTGATGCAAATTTGCTTGGCCTAGTGGTGCATATGCCGATAGTCCCAGCTACTCAGGAGGCTGAAGCAGAAGGATCACCTGAGCCCAGGAGGTCGAGGCTGCAGTGAGCTGTGTTTGCACCACAGCACCCTATCTTTAAAAAAGTAAAAATAAAAAAAAAGTCTTAGCCAACCTACGGATTAAAAATAATTATACAGCCATCAGCAATTTAAAGAAGGAGGTGGGAAGGGAGGTAGGGAGGAGACAAAGTAGCAACCCACACAGCCGGGCATCCTCAGGGAACGTCTAACGTTGACAAACAAACATGAATTTTGGGGGAACTTTATTCTACTCATTGCACGTGCGAATTTTCACATCTTCGTTCTCATCACCAAAAATCCAGAGCGTCTTCTTTCCCTCTTTGTGCTCCCTCTCTCTTTTTCCTCTTGCCTCGGCCTTCCTAGGTACTGGGATTACAGGTGTGAGTCACCATGCCTGGTCAATACTGTTGTTGAATGTCTTCCAAGGCTAAGTCATAAAAGGCTAGATATGACTTCTACCTCTCTCTCTCTCTCTCTCCCTCTCTTCCTCCCCCCTCTTTCTTTTTCTTTTTTTTGAATTGGAGTCTCACTCTGTCACCCAGACTGGAGTGCAGTGACCGCTCCCGGCCACCGCAGCCTCGACCTGCTGGGCTCCGGCGATCCTTCCGCCTCAGCCTTCCAAGTAGCTGGAACTATAGGCACGCGCGACCACGCCCGGCTAATTTTTTAATTTTATTGTGGAGATGAGGTCTCACCTGCCCAGGCGGGTCTCGAACCCGCGGGCTCAGGCAGTCCACTCACTTCAGCCTCCCAAAGGTGCGGGATTATAGGCTGAGCCACCGAGCCCGGCTCTGTTTTTTTTTTATTTTTATTTTTAGAGTTGGAGTCTCACTCTGGAGCCCAGACTGGAGTACAGTGGCCACTCCCGGCCACCACAGCCTCGACCTGCTGGGCTCCGGCGATCCTTCCGCCTCAGCCTTCCGAGTAGCCAGAATTACAGGCATGCGCTACCAGGCCCGGCTGATTTTTTGATTTATTGTAGAGATGAGGTCTCGCTGCCCAGGCGGGTCTCGAACCCGCGGGCTCAGGCAATCCATTCACCTCAGCCTCTCAAAGGCGGGGGATTACAGGCTGAGCCACCGAGCCCGGCTTCCTCCCCCCTCTTTCTATCTCTCTCTCCTTCTCTCTCCCCTTCTCCACTCCCTGCCGTGTGAGGACACAGTGAAAGGATGGCCTAGGAGACGGCCCTCACCAGATCCGACCATGCTGGCACCCTGACCTCAGACTTCTGGTTTCCAGGGCTGTAGAAATCAATTCTGGTTCTTGGTAAGTCACACTGAACGGGCGAGGACAGCATCTTAACCAAAACGAAGGATTTTGTAGACGCGTGACAAGACGCAGGAAAAGGACTTGGGTCAGCAAATTAAGGGACGGCAGATAGGATTAGGGCTAGTTAGGGGGTTTGTTTCTGCTGATTCCTCTGGTGTCCTCTCTGATAAGAATCTGGAATTGTGTTGGGTGACTGAGAATCATCCTGCCCTGCCCGGTAGAGAGGGAGCTGGTAGAGAGATTCGGTCGTGTCTGTTAATTCTCAATTGCTTCAGCTCAAAATAGCTCTTATGTCAGAGTGGCCTATCTTGGGGTGGTATGCTCCGAACTCCCACCATCTTCAAGGACTCCTGAACACTTGAAAAGGGCAGGTCTGAACGGAGAGGTGCCATTGGTATTTTGCACACTGGATTTTAAAGACAGTGCAAAGATGCAAAAGATCACATTAAGAATTTTTTCCAAAAAAATATAGCAGAGACCAAATGCAGGCAAAAAATAATTTTTAATATGGATTACATGTGGAAAGGATAATAGTTGAGTTAAATTGGATTATATAAAACATTATTGAAACAGCTTTTTTTAAAAAACAAATATGGCTTCTAGAACATTTAAAAGTTATTTGTTAGCCAGGTTTTGTGGCTCAACCTGTAATCCCGCGCCTTTGGGAGGCTGAGGT
>NW_007260538.1:253052-256792 GCF_000164805.1 Carlito syrichta | reverse complement strand
GGCGGTGGCCGGGAGTGGCCACTGCACTCCAGTCTGGGCGACCGAGTGAGACTCCAACTCAAAAAAAAAAAAAAAGTTATATGTTAAAAGAAAATGCCTCAGATAAGTTAAATTTAGCAGAGTATAATGGAGCAAAGAACAATTCGTGAATGGAGCAGCCCCCCGAGCCTGAACAGGTTCAGAACGACTCCAGCACAGCCACGGGATAAAAGATTCATGGACAGAAAGAGGAAAGTGACTTGCAGGAAATGGCAGTGGGGGACAGAAGCCGCTGGACTGGCTGCTCAGTGTCCTCCTTATTTGAACCCAGATTGGAGAGATGATGCTTGTGATTGGTGGAAACTCGGTCATTGGCACAAGAGCAGGCCTGTTCACACATCCGGTTAGGGCACAGTTCACCGTGTATGGGAAGACCTTAGGCTGAACTTAAAATATGAGAGAGGCAGCTATAGGCTAGACTTGATTCACCATGCATGAGGCTTCTATGATAGTCCTGTGGGGCAACAGTGACTCAAGACCCTCATGAAACGCCCGTTATCCAGACAACCAATATCCTGATTCAGAAGCAGAGGAGACCAAGAGGGAATAGAGAATTTTTTTTTTTTTTTTTTTGAGTTGGAGTCTCACTCTATCGCCCAGGCTGGAGTGCAGTGGCATGCTCACCGCCACCGCAGTCTCGTGCTGGACTCAGACCAAACTTCCGCCTCAGCCTTCTAAGTAACTGGAACTACGGGCATGCGCCACCAGCCTGGCTGATTTTTTTTTTTTTATTGTGAAGACGAGGTCTCATCAAGTTGCCCAGGATGGTCTCAAACTCCTGGGTTCAGGCAATCCTCTTGCCTCTGCCTCCCAAAGGGCTGGGATTACAGACATGAGCCGCTGCCACCGTGCCCGACTGGGAGTAGAGAATGTATGGGTTCATGGGTCAAATCCCTTGCCAAGAGTCTGCTTGCATCAGAGACTGACTGATCTGTTGGCTTGAGCGTGCCAGCCAGTCTTGAGTGGCACTGGGCATATGTGTGTCCTGTCCGACCTCTGAACACACAGATGATCTGAAAGCTACCTGCAGAGGGAGCAGGCTGGAAAACAGACTTGCCCATTCCCCCTACTCTCTCCTTTCTTTCATCATAAGTCCAGTTACTACCACCAGTTTCCCCACTCCACGGGTTAGAGCACGGGGCCAGCGTTCTGAGCAGCCTTGGGGGCAGAAACCTGTTGTTTGATAGCTGGGAAAAATGATAACTTAATGAGTCGCCCAAGAAGAAGCAGAATGCTTTCCCTAAAAACCCGCTTGTCTTTAAGGAGTCAATGAGAGAACATAGACTCACTGAATGTTAGACGAGGGTAGGGAGGGAACACAGAGAGAGGATGCCAGGTGAGTGTGCAAATTACACAGAGATTTGAACCTCCACTGGGTGTGGCCCTCTCTGTGGCTGACTCTCCTCTTTGGTTCTGAGTTTTTTTATTTGTTTCTTTTTTGTTTTGAGTAGGGCTCTCACTCTGTCACCCAGGCTGGAGTGCAATGGCTCACTGCGGCCTCCAACTCCTGGAGCTCAGGCGATCCTTTCGCCTCTGCCTCCTGAGTAGCTGGGACTACAGGCCCACCATATCTGGCTAATTTTTTGAGTTTTTTTATAGAGTTGAGGTCTTGCTATGTTGTCCAGGCTGTTCTTGAACTCCTGGGCTCAAGCGATCCACCCACCTTGGCCTCCCAGAGTGCTGGGATGACAGGTGTGAGCTGCAGCTGCCTGGCCTGGTTCCATGGTGTTTATTTTGGAATTGAAATGGAGTTTTAATCCTTTCCTGAACAACAAGTGCCACTTTCTGAATCTAAGCTTGTGGCTGTCGCCAGGTGGGTTCCTGGCAGCACACAGGGGCATGCCTACTATCTGCAAGTGTTTCCCAGCCCTCAGCTAGAGGCTGCTGTGTCCCGAGAGTGGGTGAAGGGAAGGCCCACAGGTCTGGGGATCTGATTCCTTTAAGGCTGCGTTTGCACGATGCTAAGTGTGTTGCTGACATAACTCGTATAAGGGGCAGTGTGGTGCAGTGGTTAGGGCATGGATGCTGGGACCAAGTTGCCTCCCAGCTGCCAGCGTTCCAGTGCAGGCTTCACTCATAGCTAAAAGATCCTGACTAAACCCCTTGGCCTCTGGTTATATTGCTTTTATCATATTTCAAAGGGTGTTAGTCATACGATTACTATTAATAACTCCACAGATTGGTTGTAGGGAATAAATGAGTTAATATTTTTAAAGCACTGGGGCCAGACCTGTACACAGGTACATCAGTGTCATCTCTTTTTTTTTCCCAAGGGTGTGCCACCAAACTCAGCTAATTAAAAACAATTTATTATAGAGATGTGGGGGACAAGTCAGGATTAGCTACATAAGTAGGCTTTGTGCAGGTGAAGTTTGGGTCTCCACTTGGCCCTCACTTACTCTGGTTTGGGGCCGGGTATCCTTTGTGTGGTTACGTGGCCACTACCCCAACTTTCCCTGGCAGTGCCCAGCAACTGCCGATCCCTCCCTTGTGCTAATGTGATGAATCTTCAGGGCCCATTTATGAGTGAGAACATGTGGTATTCGGCTCTTTGTTTCTGTGATAGGTCACTTAGTATGAAGGCCTCCAATTCCATCCAATTTGCTGCGAAATCCATGATTTTCTTCTTTATGGTTGTGTAATACTTGTATATACATACCACATCTTTTACATTGTCATTTTAGTTTTATTTTTTCATAGACTGGGTCTGGCTCAGTAGCCCAGGCTGGAGCACAGTGGTGCGATCATAACTGTCTGCAGCCTCCAACCCCTGGGCTCAAGAGATCCCCACCACAGCCTCCCAAATAGCTGGGACTACAGGTATGTGCCACCACATCTGGTTACTTTAGTTTCTAAAAAGTTTTGGTAGAGACAGGATCTTGCTATGTTGCCTAGGCTAGTCTCAAACTCCCGGCCTCAAGCAATCCTCCTACCTTGGTCTCCCAAAGTGCTGGGATTACAGGTGTGAGATGCTTACCTGGCTTACATAGTCATTTCATCCTCACTGCAACCTCATGAGGCAGTGTCTGAGTTTCCAATTGCTGCTGTAACAAATCACAGATGTAGTGGTTTGAAGCAATGCGTATCTATTATCTGGAGGTCGGAAGTCCTGAAATTTGGGTCTCTTCCTCAGAGACTCCCAGGGGAGACTCTGTTTCTTTGACTTTTCCAGCTTATTGAGGTTCACGCTCCTTGGTTTGTGTCACTCCAACTGGCTTCCGTCTCCACATCTCCTTCTCTGATTCTCATTCTCTGGTCTCCCTCTTTTTCTTATGATCACCCGTGTGATGACATCAGACCCGCTTGGGTAACCCAAGGGATTTTCCCCATCTCAAGATCCTCAGTTATGTCGGCAAAGTCCCTTTTGCCATGTGGGGTAACATTCATAGCACCCAGGGATTAGGATGGGGACATCTCTGGGGAGACATTTGTTCAAGCTGCCACAGGTACATATTAATATCACACCCATGACATGAATATACCTCCCTTAAAATAACAGGAGAGAGTTATTTGGGCCACATCCTACTGAAATTACTGTTATCCAAGCCAAGCATGCAGGTGGAGCACAGGAGATGGTACAAGATGATGCTTTATTTCAGAATCAAGTTGTGTGTTTGGATTTACTCAGAGCTGAATGCGGTGGGGGTTTGGAGGTGACCAGTTGGTCATATTCCACCATTCTTTTTTTTTTTTTTTTTTTT
>NW_007260538.1:241315-252746 GCF_000164805.1 Carlito syrichta | reverse complement strand
CACTCACCTCAGCCTCCCAAAGGCGGGGGATTACAGGCTGAGCCACCGAGCCCGGCTTCCACCATTCTTAAGAGACCAGGGCCTTGTTCTGGACCGTCAGGCACCTGCACATCTGCCCCACTGGAAGTCAAGAGGAAGTCATCCTGCTCTCCGTGGCTGGCCTCTCTTTTCCTTCCTGCCCATGTGATTACTCAGTTTTATTTTCCCATTTATTCCTTCTGCCTCCCCGAGTGCCACCTTTTCATCTTCTTCCAATCCTATTTAAGTAAATCTCTCAAGGGACCTAGCAAGACAAACTCCAGACTCAAACACGGCTGCCTCTGATCTCAAAGTTCTCAACTCACAGAGGGACTCAAGATGTCCTCCAGGATCTGAGAAGGAAATGTTTGCCCTGCCTGTAGTGGTGCTGAGCGGGCAGCTGGCCCAACCCCGCCTGCCCTGTGTCTGATACATTCCCAAAAGAATGCATGGAACTGGGCCTGCGTTCTCACTGTCACCCTGATGGCATGAATTATTTGGATGATGTCATCAATAAAAACACTTGACTGAGAAACAGTTACAGCGTTGGTGGAAATACCACACTGTAGTCATCAGGTTCCAACTCATAGTCTTAGAGACAGCAGATGAGAGAGAACTTTTGGTCATATGTGAGCCACACTGGGCAGAGACTGCTGAGTGTCCACCAAACCCTGTTTCTGGCACAGAGCTGGCTTGTCTTTCCCAGCTTCCCCAGCTGTTAGATGTTGTCAAAGGAATGCAGGGGCATGGTAGCTCACTCCTGTAATCCCAGTACTTTAGGAGGCCAAGGTGGGAGGATCGCTTGGGGCCAAGAGTCCAAGACCAGCCTGGGCAACATAGCAAGACACTGTTTCTACAAACAAAAATAAAAAAATTATCTGGGTGTGGTGGTACATGCCTGTAGTTCCAGCTGCTAGGGAGGCTGAGGAGGGAGGATCATTTGAGCCCAGGAGTGTGAGGCTACAGTGAGCCATGATCACGCCACTGCACTCCAGCCTGGGCGACAGAGGGACCCTGTCTCCTAAAAAGAAAAAAAAAAAAAAAGAAACGTAGAAGGAAGCAATGAGCCTGGCGCCCAGGCCTGGCTCCTAGGATCCTCCTGCACATGACCCTCATTCCTTCTACCCTTCCTGGTTAAACAGAGAGGATGCCCGAGGATCCTGGAGCCACGAGGTGGAAGGAGCTGAGTCCCTGGGTGACAGCAGGAAGCAGGGCTTCTTTCCATCTTCCCACCCGTGTCCCCATGAGACTGTGAAGTGAGTGAACAATACACTTCTGTGGGCGTACGACAGCAAGACTTGAGAGTTGTTATAGCAGCTAGCCACCCCGATGGGTGCAATCAAACATTTCCAGTTCCATGGTCTTGTTCCATCCTTATGACAACCTGGGGGCACAGGTAACACCGTAATCAGATTCGACTTTAAGATGAATATCCCGAATCGGGCTCGGTGGCTCAGCCTGTAATCCCGTGCCTTGGGAGGCCGAGGTGAGTGGATTGCCTGAGCCCGCGGGTTTGAGACCCGCCTGTGAGACTCCAACTCAAAAAAAAAAAATGATGAATATCCCGGCAGTTTCTCTCGCCTATGCCAGCTCTGGCACGTCTCTCTGTCTTTTCCTTCTATCTCTAATAAACTTTGTTTTAAAACTAAAAAAGGGCCAGGTGCGATGGCTGACACCTGTTATCCCAGCATCTTGGGAGACAGAGGTGAGAGGATGACCTGAGTCCAGGGGTTTGAGACCAGACTGGGCAACTTGGCGAGGTTTCATCTCTACAATAAATCAAAACATTAGCCGGGTGTGGTGGCACACGCCTGTGGTTCCAGCTACTTGGAAGGCTGAGGTGGAAGGATCGCCGGAGCCCAGCAGGTCAAGACTAAGGCGGCTGTGAGCATACCACTGCACTCCAGTTTGGTCGACAGAGTGAGATTCCCATTCAAAATAAATAAATAAATAAAATTTAATAATAAAGAGGAAAAGAGGAAGTCAGCGAGGCTTGGCAGTCTTCCTCCTATCTGCCTCATCCTTGGTGGTACTGGGCAGAGAAACCTTAAGGTTTCTAAGCCTGTTCTGTCATCCAATGAGGCTTTAGCTCCAGATGCTTTGGGCCCAAAATAGACAGTGAGGCAATGACGAGACCTCTCCAAACCCCGACTGGGTCACTCCCTGCTCTTCGCCATCTCCTGGATAAAGCCTGGACGTTAAGGGTGAAGTGGTTGATGCCCGAGAGGTAGCTGAGTGGGCATGCTGTGACGTGGAGGATGATTGTTTAGCAAAGGGTCAGAGCTGCAGGGGGGTTTCAGGCACAGTTCTTGCCCCTGAACCCTTGACTGATTGCCCCAGGCCAGGCACTTTGCAAAACGCTCAACTTGCACTGTTTCACAGAGTCCATCTAGGAGCCCCAGGAGGGAAGATGTGCTTCTGGCATTGCTGTGGCGGACATAGCATAGTGTGGTGTTAAAAGTCTAGACTGAGACAGGCTCGGTGGCTCAGCCTGTAATCCTGCGCCTTTGGGAGGCTGAGGTGAGTGGACTGCCTGAGCCCGCGGGTTCGAGACCTGCCTGGGAACTTGGCGAGACCTCATCTCTACAATAAATCAAAAAATGAGCCGGGCGTGGTAGCGCACGCCTGTAGTTCCAGCTACTCGGAAGGCTGAGGCGGAAGGCTCGCCGGAGCCCAGCAGTCGAGGCTGCGGTGGCCGGGAGCGGCCACTGCATTCCAGTCTGGGTGACAGAGTGAGACTCCAACTCAAAAAAAAAAAAAAATTTAGACTGGAATTTGAACAGCCTCTCCTTCACTAGCCTCTCCTTCACAAAGGCTTCTCTGCCCAGTACCACCGAGGATGAGGCAGATAGGATGAAGACTGCCAGGCCTCACTTACTTCCATTTCTACAATGCTACCCATGTCCACCGATCTCACTAATCCCCTTGTCTCATGGTCCAACAGAGATGATGACACAATTTCTCTCATACGGTTACTACAAAGTTCAGGACGGATGAGGCTAAGCGCTGAGCCTATGATGGAATAAAAAACACAATGTTAGCTGCTATTTTACAAGGGAGATGGGACTCAGAAGGATGAAACACTTTGTCAGATGACACCCCACTAACTAATAGCACAATCAGGATTCACATCAGGTCTGTTTGAATCTGGAATCCTTGCCTTAAGCTGCCCTGTGGGATAGGAAGCGATTTTCAGGTTCAGCACATGAAAAACAAAATATTTCCTGAGGCCAAAGCGTCACCTGAACCAGCTCTTATTTTATCTTTTGCTCTTTCGTTCAGTTGGGGTCTCCTGAGGCAGCTTATATACCAAGTTAATGCTAAATGTATAAATACTAATGTGCATTGACGTCTTGAATCCATGTTATCCTTCGTGTTGCTTCTTGCCACACTGTATTGGCTGGATGAACAGGTGCCTTCCTGAATGTCGTGTGTAGAGCAAATCACATCAGAAACACAGCCTGGACAATGACTCTTCAAAGACTACTCCGGTGAGTCCTTGTGTAGGGCAAAGCTTTAGGGGAGGTGTTTAATCAACCACATGTTAAAAAGTGTCAATGTAGTAAGTACAAACTTCAAGACTGAAACTCAAGTCTGTGAGAAGCATATCTTCATTTTTTTCTAAAACAATTGAGTTTCTGTGAAGGCGACGTAACTGAAAACCTATATCAAAGCATCCTATAATTCTCAGAGTGGTTTGGTAGCAATGGATTTTGATCCACACGAAAATAGCATGAAAGTGAGAGGTGGTCTCAGCTCCACCCTGTTTTCTTCTGGTTCTGTAAGGACCACTAGAATGGTCCTTGATTCTATGAGCAGTCTGAGAGTAAAATGAAAATGAGCTGGACCCAGAAGTATATTGTGTTGGGACCAGGAATGACCAGATGGGACAGTTGACACCTGCAGGGACAGGTGGCCTGTCTAGATACAGCTCCCCTACTCGACTCCCAGTTCAATTTCATGGCACAACTTTAATCTGTTGAAACTTAGATGCTTCCCTGGGGAGAAAGGAGGAAAATGTGAATTGTTTGAAATTGAATTCTTGTTCCTAAAGGTAAAAGACTTCATAAAAAATAATTTCCATTATAGAAAAAAAAGAAAAGGATATTTTTTTTACATACCTGAGCATGTGGCTTGAAGACTATTCCACCCAAAATGCGTTTTCGTATCTTGAGGTTGTAAAATTGCTTTTTCTATAGTCATTTATTAAGAAGCAGAAGATCCTAGAACCTTCCATGTCTGCCCGTGGCCATGAGTGTCCTTGATTTAAGCAATGGCTAGTAATTTCAGGGAGGAATGAAGAGTATCTTCTTATTTAATATTTTTGAACTTTGTCTCTTGATAATTACAGCTTTTCTTCCTCATGAAATTGATCTTCCTTTATTGGAAGAGGTCTGATAACTGTTTAAACACTGCCTTAGCCTCCAATAATTTCAGTCCTCAAATTTTTATGTAATTGCAGGTCTGCTGCAATTTGTATCTATTTCCCTACGGGTGAAACTCAGATTCTAATAGGAGAAGATACTTTATTTACACCAGCCAGAAAGTTAAAGAAAGGAAGAGTGCTGCTTATTAAAAACAAGACGAAACACATATGCTCAAACATCAAGAGACTGAAGTGAAGATGGCTGTTTACCCTGAGCTCACATAGGAGCTGCATTCTGTGATGATTTGGCCTGAATCACTCCATAGAGGAATTTCTATAGATACTATCAGATGGAGTTGTTTTTTTTTTTAGTTGGAGTCTCACTCTGTCGCCCAGACTGGAGGGCAGTGGCTGCTCCCGGCCACCGCAGCCTGGACTTGCTGGGCTCTGGTGATCCTTCCGCCTCAGCCTTCCAAGGAGCTGGAACTACAGGCATGCGCTACCTCACCCGGCTAATTTTCTTGATTTATTGTAGAGATGAGGTCTCGCCAAGTTCCCAGGCGAGTCTCGAACCCGCGGGCTCAGGCAATCCACTCACCTCAGCCTCCCAAAGCGCGGGATTACAGGCTGAGCCACCTAGCCCGGCTCAGATGGTGTTTTATTTTAGTCCTTCAGTCATCACCCTGGTAAATGGATGGACCATTCACCAGTAGCTCAAGTGAAAAATTCCAGAATTTCACGATCTTTTTATTTTTATTTTAAAGATGTAGGGTACAATTCAGGGTTAGGTATACAAATGGTCATTGTACAGGCAAAGTTTGGGCCTCACTTGGGTCCCCACTTTACCTGGTTTGAGATCAGGTACTCTTATTGATGAAGTGTTCCCCCACCTCCCCTGGCAGTTTCCCACTACTGCCAATCCCTTTCTTGTCAATAACAAAAACATGGAACCAACCATGCTGCCCATTGAAAGTAGACTGGATTTTAAAAAGTGGTACATATACACAATGGACTATTACACAGCCATAAAGCAACTTGGTTGGATTTAGTCTGCAATACTCAGCGATCTATCACAAAAACAAAGAACCGAGTATCACATGTTCTCACTCATAAGCAGACCCTGAACGATTTCACTATCTTACATCATCATTGATTTATTTAACATTTGCTTTTAGTCAGTGTTTCCCTTCAAGTATACAAACTCCACACCCACAGGGACCCTGACTCTCTTGTCTGCTGGCACATTCCAACCACTCAGATGGGTATCTCGTTCACAGGACATGTTCTGTATTTGTTGAATGAATGAATGAGTGAATTAAGCCCTCTCTGTCTTCACCCCAGTTTTTCTCGTCTTGTCTCTATTCAGCCTCAGTTCACACTGTAGCTTTAGTAGAATGGCTTCTTTTTCCACAGTGAACAGAATCTAGCAGAAGCAGCAGCCCTCTTGAGAATGTCCTCACAAGTCAAAATGACCTGTCTTCCAATCATACCCTTTATTCAGAGGACAGCGAGAATGCTAGAAAATGCAAATGTTGACCCTCAACTTAACCTGAATTTTAAGAAATCAATAAAATTTCACAGTCTGGTAATTTCTTGATACCCAAGTGCCCTCTTTGACAGCAAAAAAAGGCTTTTTGGACAGAACATTTTGGTCAGTGGAAGATAAATGGAAAAATGTCATAATTTGTCTCATTCTTTGAAACATAATCTTATGTTCTCCCGAAAATAAAAATAATGACAGAATAACCTGATTTTCCTCCTCCTCTTAGTTTTACTTTATAAATGCTTCTTCATCCTGGTTTTCAGATGAGCACCCACTTCAAAGTACACCAAAAACGGCTGTGGGTTTTCTTTTTTTGCTTATTTGTTTGTTGTTTAGAAATAGTTAATAAACCTTTTTGAGCAAACACTGAGAAAACTTACCCAATCTGGCTTCCTCCAGATATAAATTTTGAGATGCAGAGACCAACCCCAAACACTAGAATTACAGTCAAATGTTTGAATCCTTTGGACCACTATAAAGAACTCGAGAAAGACTGGCAGTAACAGGACACTGCCAGGGGAGGGAAGGTGGCATGTAACATCAATAAGGGTACCTGATCTCAAACCAGGTGAGGTGGGGACCAAAGGGAGGCCAAACTTTACCTGTATGATGACCACTTGTATACCTCATCTTGAATTGTACCCCACATTTTTAAAATAAAAAAAAAGAACGAGGGGGAAAAGCCCATTTCAAAAGCCAACATATTACTTAGGGTCATTGGCCCGAATTCCCACCCAGAGCTGTGTCCTCCACGCTGGCAACAGGGAGAGAGTGAATTTCCATGGCCCCCGGCAAATGAGTCTCTCCAGACACGTTGTGTTCTTGGTTCTGCTTTTTCAGTGGCTCGTCTGTGCCACACCTCCACCTCTCTTTCCAGATCTTGGCAACTCTGCTCTTCTTTGCCTGGGATTTTTTTTTTTTGAGTTGAAGTCTCACTCCATCACGCAGACTGGAGTGCAGTGGAACACTCACATCCACTCCAGTGTTGACCTGCTGGGCTCTGGCGATCCTTCCGCCTCAGCCTTCCAAGTAGCCAGAACTACAGGCACACGCTACCATGCCCAGTTAATTTTTGATTTATTGTAGAGGCGAGGTCTTGCCAAGTTGCCTGGGCTGGTCTTGAACCCGCAGGCTCAGGCAATCCACTCATCTTGGCCTCCCAAAGTGCTGGGATTACAGGCTGAGCCACCTGGGATTTTATCCTGATGGCTAACACCTCTGACACATCCTAAGCCCTAGGAAAAGTTACATTTTCTGAATGGTCTTTGCTGGCTCCTTTGACCCCCATGGGTGCCCAATTTGAAGTCCTCCCAGCACCCTACCATCCACCTCTTCTCTGTGTTTGACACAGAGGAAACCTTTGTGAAGACGCGGTTTGCATTTGTCATGAATAACACCATTGCTCTGTCTAGATCCAGCTCTCTCAGTCCCACTTCATGCATCCCTTCTGTGAATTCCTTCCTTCCTTTCTACTTGGCTTCTTGCGTTCCCTTCTAGGAGCCGGCACCTGAGGCTCTTCCTTAGAGGGTCGTTCTTGGTGCTGGAACTCTCCTTGCCCACCTCTGAAGAGGCTTAGAAGGGCCTGAGAACTTACACCCTCCCGAGGCTACTCTTCACCCAAAAGGGTGAAGATGACCGTGGAGCAAGATCGGGAAGGCAAAGGCAGCATGTCCTGTGTGTGGCAATACTGTTTCCATCATTAATTGGGAAATTTTGCAGGCTGCTGATTTTGAGTGGCAGCCAGAGCATTGAAGCCTCTTCCTCAGGCCCAAGTGACGGACGGGCACGACTCTTAACACCTTGCACTCTGTCCCAGTATCATCCAAAGAAAGATGCTCTGGGTGTTGTGCAGTCATGCTGACTGAGCATATTCATGGCGTCACGTGAACTGGACCCATGAGCAGGAAGTGGCAGGTCTCTGATGACCCGGAACCCCTGTTCCAGAGGGCAAGAGGTACGGTCAGTTGGCAACACGATGGTGGGTCTGAGCATGTTGAAACCTTCACAGTAAGCACAGTACACATTTGCCTCTTGCACATCCCAGCCCTAAGAAGGACATATGACCCTTGTGAGGCCTCCTCTGGTTTTAGAGGCAGGGCATCATTCTGGGACATAGGACCCCAACCATTTACTGAGGGGGCTCGTAAGGTTGCCAACTTTTTGACTTCAGAGCCAAAAAGCACTCTTCATCAGGCCCCAGCCGCAGAGCAACAGCCTTGGCCCTTGAACCTGTTGAACTGGCAGAGCCCTTCATGGTAGGGGGGTCTCTGCTAGACGAGGGGCTCTGTGTGGTCTCCAGAAAGCTCTAAAATAAAAATCCCAATGCAGATCTTAAGGCTCTTAGGGCATGGCCTTGGTCTCTCACAGAGAAATACACACCATTCAGAAGGCAGCTGTTGGCCCTGATGAGAGTGAACATCTACAGTGAGTTGAATAGTGCCCCCGTTGCGGTAAGGTACATCCACCTGGGACTGCAGAATGTGACCTGATTTGGAGTATGAGGCTTTGCCAGTGCATTTAGGGGAATGATCTTGAGATGAGATCATCCTAGATTATGGTGGGTCATAAAGTCAACGACAGGTGTTCTTATAAGAGAGAGAAAAGGAAAAGACACAGAGATACAGAGAAGGACATGCTGAGAATGACACAGACCCTGGAGTGGTGCAGCCACAAGTCACGGGACACCAGGAGCCACCAGCAGCTGGAGGAGGCATGGAGGGACCCCGTCCTGGATCCTTCGGAGGGAGTGTGATCCTGACAACACCTTGATTTCAGACTTCTGTCTTCTAGAACACGACAGAATATATCCCTGTTGTTCTAAGCCATCATATTTGTGGTAGTTTATTGTGGCATCTCGGGGACATCAATACAGCATCTGATGGTTCAACCAGAACTGCCCGTCATGAGGCTGAGGCTCACCATGGTGACTCGTGTAAGATATTAATAGACGCAGTCCACGTGGGCTGAGGCCCAAGGAGGTCCAGAGGGCCTAATACACTGTCTTGAGACAGCCCAGGCTTGGTGTCAGTCACCAACATTCCCGTGATGCCTCTCTCTGCTCACATTTGATGGCCTCACAGCTTCCATATGGCCAGATGAGGAAGGAGGTGCAATTCAAGCCCGAGTTACAGATGGATCTGCTTCGTATGTTGATACAAACCCCAAATAGTCTAAACTGCAGCCCTTCTAGGGGGGTGGACCTAGAAGAATGTTGACTGGAATTCCTCCAGTGGGCAAAACTTGGGACACACACCTTCCATCCATGTAGCATGGAGAGAGAAGTAGCTTTAGAGAAGATTATACAAGGTCTGACAATGAGGTTCCTAGAAAAAGTGCCACATACCTCATTACTGAATATCACAGGTCATCTTTGAAGTCCTCCCCTTGGGAGGCTAGGCACCAATGCCTGTGCCTAGTCCACCTGTCAAAGCAATTTTGGAACTCTTTTTCTGGAATGGCCATCAGAGCCATTACCGTATTACCCTTGATGTCCTGAATGTCATCAGATGTCTTCCTTTCAATATTTCCTTTATCTTTGGATAAAGAAAAAAGTCATTGGGGGCCAGATCAGGTGAGTAGGGAGGGTGTTCCAATATAGTTATTTGTAGTGTTGCCAACATAAGCACATGGTGGTAAGTTTGCAAACGTAATGGTCAGACTTCAACAAATAATGATGACAGCTCTGATGGCCATTCCAGAAAAAGAGTTCCAAAATTGCGTTGACAGGTGGACGAGGCGCTGGCATCTGTGTATAGCTTCCCAAGGGAAGTCCTTCAGAGGTGAGTATAGTACATTTTCTAGGATCTTTTGTGAACCTAATTGTCAGACCTCGTACACGGACTCCTGGGCAGTAACAAATGGTTTGGCTGGTTGGTAAGACCCCCTTCAGGAGTGAGATTGGTAGTGTGGGGACAAGGAAGTCCATGCAAGGAACATATGGCTGGAGCCATAGAGTAAGCACAAGTGTGAGATTCTTGTGTTGCCTGTTAACCAGCAGAGTCAACACTGACTGCAGAAGAGACACATAACAACCAAGTGGACAGGATGACCAGCTAGTAGATGCCAACCAGCTTTTGTCTTCAGCTGCTCTGGAATAGAACAAATGGGGTGGCAGAAGCGGCGGCCTTCCCTGGGCCCTACGGGATGGTTTCCCTCTTGCCAAGGAGGGTCTAGCTGCTGTGGCCACGTATACCGTGTTAGAGTCCTATTGCTGCTGTAACAAATGACCACAAACCTAGGAGATTAAAGCAGCACACATTCATTATCTTACAGTTCTAGACAATATAGATGTTTTCCCATTTATTTAGATATTCTTTAATTTCTTTTAGCAATGCCTTGTATTTTTCAGTGATGTATGTATTTTGCAACAATATTATAACGTTCATACATAGTTAGGACTGCCCTATCTTCCTTTTCTTTTCTTTTTTTTTTTGAGTTGGAGTTTCACTCCATTGCCCACACTGGAGTGCTCATGGTCACCCCAGCATTGATCTACTGGGCTCTGGCGATCCTTCCGCTTCAGCCTTCCAAGTAGCCAGAACTACAGGTGCCTGCTACCACGTCTGGCTAATTTTTTGATTTATCGTAGAGGTGAGGTCTCACCAAGTTGCCCAGGTTGGTCTTGAACCCACAGGCTCAGGTAATCCTCTCACCTTGGCCTCCCAAAGTGCTGGGATTACAAAATTGAGCCACCGTGCCTGGCCTAGCTTCCTTTTTCAACAACTCTTATGATTTTGAAATGTCTCTTTTATCCAGTCCACTTTTGATGTGCGGAACGGTTGGTTCTATGTTTTTGTGATTGTGAGTAATGCTGTAATAAACATACATGTGCAGGTATCTTTTTCATAGAGTGATTTGAGTTCCTCTGAGTATGGACTATTACACAGCCATAAAGAAGGACAAAATTATGAACTTTGCAGCAACTTGGATGGATTTAGAGTCTATCATACTCAGTGATCTATCACAGAAACAAAGAACTGAGTACCACATGTTCTTACTCATAAGCGGACCCTGAACATTTGCCATAATATTATAAGAAAGAGATTGGTAGTAGCAGGACATTGCCAGTTGGGGTGGGGGCACATAACATCAATGAAAGGGTACCTGATCTCAAACCAGGCAAAGTGGGGACCCAAAAGAGGCTCAAACTTTACTTGTACAATGATCATTTGTATACCCAACCCTGAATTGTACCCCACATCTTTAAAATAAAAAAGAAACATCTCTTTTAATCTCTAGCAATACCTCTTGCTTTAAGTGTCCTTTTTCTGATATTAGCATAGCTATATGAGCCTTCTAGTGTTCACGCTGTATATCTTACTGTCAGCCTCTCCTTTCAACCTTTATTTTTAGTCCTTATGTTTGGGTTTGTCTCTTGTAATCCATATATGCTTGTTTGTTTTTTAAATTCGGTCTCGCCATCTTTGTCTTTTTTTTTTTTTTGAGGTGGAGTCTCACTCTGTCTCCCAGACTGGAGTGTAGTGGCCACTCCCGGCCACCGCAGC
>NW_007260538.1:239136-241281 GCF_000164805.1 Carlito syrichta | reverse complement strand
CAATCCACTCACCTCAGCCTCCCAAAGGCGCGGGATTACAGGCTGAGCCACCCATCCCGGTTCATCTTTGCCTTTTAATTAAAGTTGCCTTGGTTGCCTTTGGGCCACTCAGTGTTTTTTCCACTTTTTCCTTAGGAATCCTCTAAAAGACAGATTAGAAACCAGCAGCTACGTTTTCCGGAATCCCCTCCCTGATATGGTTCCGGATGAGAGTTTGAAGAGAAGGGGCAGTCGTCCTGCGAGGAGTTTCAATCCGACAAAGGAGGGAGTGAGATGTGAGAGTCATAGATGCTTCCTCTTCTTTTATTTATTTATTTAATTTTTAAATTTTGAGTATGTGGGGTACAATTCAAGGTTAGGTATATAAATGTTCATTATGCAGGTACCCTTGTTGATGAGGTGTGTTTCCCCCAGCCCCCCGCACCTCATCAGCTTCCCACTGCTGCCAATCCTATCCCCACCCTCCCCTGGCAGTTTCCCACTACTGTCAATCCCTTTCTCATAGTATTACAATAATTGTTCAAGGTCTGCTCATGAGTGAGAACACGTGATACTTGGTTCTTTGTTTCTGTGATTGATCACTCAGTATTTTAGCCTCTAAGTCCATCCCAGTTGCTGCAAAGTTCGTAATTTTGTCCTTTTTTATGGCTGCGTAAAATTCCATTGTGTATACAGACACCATTTAAAAAAATCCAGTCCTCTTTTGATGGATGCTTCCTCTTCTTACTGAGAACTACGCACTTGCTACTGAAGGCCAAGGGTGTTGATGGAAAACCTTGGTCCAGTTGTTCAGTAGGACTGTCTGAGGCTCTGTTTCAGTCTTGATGATGGCTGATCTGGGTCCAGGTTGCTCACACCTATAGGGGTAAGTCCTTCCTGGGTCTCACCTCTAATGCTCCCATGTCTCCTGGGGTTTTGCCCTTCAGTTTTTGTCTACTAAGTACTATGAGAGCAACCCTATCTCAACTGAGTTTCCATCCTCTTTACAGTGTTGTTTTGCCGAGATTCTCAGTCACTGCCTCATTCACATATTATTTGAAAATTGGCAAATGCCTCATGAAAAGACAGTGTACTGGGGTCTGGGCTTCCTTCTCTGCAGTTTCCTTTCTTTGGGCACCTTGGAGTCTTTGTTTCTTGATACCGTCGCCATCCCGGACATCTTGCTTGTCTGTCCTGCCCAAGGGTCCTGCCTCAGATTTGAGGCTGTTGCTTTGTGCTCAGTCTCTGGACTCTACCATGTGAGTCAGAAACTGTCCAGGGGAACGCAAGTTGATGCTTCAGTGCACGCCCAACTTCCCAAGGACCTTTGCTCTTTAATTATGACTGTCCAGGATTGCTGGAGGTTCAGACAGGGTAGGGCGTGAGGATGGTTCTGACCATTTTCTTTCTTTTTTTTTTTGAGTTGGAGTCTCACTCGGTTGCCCAGACTGGAGTGCTCCCGGCCATCGCAGCCTCGACCTGCTGGGCTCCGGCGATCCTTCCGCCTCAGCCTTCCGAGTAGCCGGAATTACAGGCATGCGCTACCGCTCCTGGCTGATTTTTTGATTTATTGTAGAGATGAGGTCTCGCTGCCCAGCCGGGTCTCGAACCCACGGGCTCAGGCAATCCACTCACCTCAGCCTCCCAAAGGCGCGGGATGACAGGCTGAGCCACGAGCCTGGCTTGCCCCCAGGGTCTTAAAGGCACAGCCGTCACACCCCGGAGTCTGGTAAGGGACCGACAGGCTTAGAACTGTCGAAATGCCTTTCTCATTTCCTGTAAACAACTCTTGAGAGTCAATCTACTGGCATAACCTAGGAAACTGAAGAGCCTCGACCTCAGAGACATAATTATGTAAAAGCTAGAGTTCATTCCATCTTTAGAGTATGGTATGATTTCCTTACCTTTGAGTTAAGTAACTTAATTAGATAGGACCGTGAGCTTCATTGATATACTAGAAACACAAAAATAATCACTAATATGATTTCTTAGAGCTTGAATTGAAAGCCTAACTCAGCCGGGCTCGGTGGCTCAGCCTGTAATCCCGCGCCTTGGGAGGCTGAGGTGAATGGATTTCCTGAGCCCGCGGGTTCGAGACCCGCCTGGGCAACTTGGCGAGACCTCATCTCTACAATAAAAAAAAAAAAAAAATCGAAAATTAGCCGG
>NW_007260538.1:207557-239116 GCF_000164805.1 Carlito syrichta | reverse complement strand
GTCTCGAACCCACGGGCTCAGGCAATCCACTCACCTCAGCCTCCCAAAGGTGCAGGATTACAGGCTGAGCCACTGAACCCGGCTCTGACCATTTTCTTTCTTTCTTTTTTTTTTGAAGGTGAGAAAACAGGATTTATTGAGAGTACACAAAAGCCCCCAGAGTGGGAGGGTACTCAAGGGGGCTGCTGCTTTTCTTTTTTTAAAATCTTATTTTAAAGATGTGGGGTACAATTCAGGATTAGGTATACAAGAGGTCATCGTACAGGAAAAGTTTGGGCCTCCCTTTGGTCTTCACTTTGCCTGGTTTCAGATCAAGTATGCTTATTGATGTTTTATCCCCAGTCCCACCCCTAGCAGTATCCTGTTACTGCCAATCCCTTTCTTATAGTATTATGATAAATGTTTAGGGAACACTTATGAGTGAGAACATGTAGTTGAGAACATGTTTCTGTGATCGATCACTGATTATGATGGACGGTAAATCCATCCAAGTGGCTGCAAAGTCCATATATTTGTCCTTATTTATGACTGCATAATGTTCCATTGTGTATATGGACCACATCTTTCTTATCCAGCCCAAGTTCCTACCATTTTCTAGTTTAGCTCAGGGCAGAAATTAAGCATCCAGTGTCAGGTCCAGTCACAATCCTCTTTGCCCTTCTTTGAGACACAGATCTCTTCAAGCAATACAGAGCTAGCTATGTAACAGGAGCAGACACGGTACCCACACAAAAGACTCTGAGAGACCCTGTCTCACTGCACACACACAGCTGCACTGTTAAGGCCAAGGTTCTCGCAGCTCCGGCCAGGAAAAGAGTCACTATATGCTCACCTGCTTCTCACAAGAAGAGAAATCATTGCCTGATGACATCATGAGGACTATAATCTCATGTGGAATTTTTTTTTTTTTTTTCGAGTTGGAGTCTCACTCTGTCGCCCAGACTGGAGTGCAGTGGCCGCTCCCGGCCACCGCAGCCTCGACCTGCTGGGCTCCGGCGATCCTTCCGCCTCCGCCTTCCAAGTAGCCGGAACTACAGGCATGCGCTACCACTCTGGCTGATTTTTTGATTTATTGTAGAGATGAGGTCTAGCTGCCCAGGTGGGTCTCGAACCCGCGGGCTCAGGCAATCCACTCACCTCAGCCTCCCAAAGGCGTGGGATTACAGGCTGAGCCACTGAGCCCGACGAACATTTTCTTTTATTTCAATAGCTTTGGGGAGGGTACAAATAGGTTTTTCGTCTGGACTTTAAGTGTACCCACTACCCCCACCTGTGTACATTGTACCCGGTAGGTGATTTTTTTTTTTTTTTACCTCCACCCCTTCCTCCTCCCCTTCTGAGTTGCCAGTGTCTATTACGCCAATCTCTATATCTTTGTGTATTTAGATCCCACTTACAAGTGAGAACATGCAGTGTTTGGTTTTCTATTCATGATCAGTTAGCTTAGGATAATGTCCCCTAACTCCATCTAAGTGACTGCAAAAGACATTAGTTTATTCTTTCTAACAGCCAAATAGTATTCCATGGAGTATACACACCATAATTTCATTGCCCTCTGATCAGTTGGTGGGTATTTGGGTTGTTGGTTCCACACCTTCGCAATTATAAGTTGTGCTGCAATGAACACGTAGGTGTGGGTGTATTTTTATAACGACTTCTGTTCCTCAGGGTAGATACCTAGTCATGGGATTGCTGGATCGAATGGTAGATCTACTTTTAGTTCTTTGAGAACACTTTCTACAGAGGCTGTACTAATCTACACTCCCACCGACATTGTATAAGCACTCCATTCTCTCCCTATCTGCACCGGCAGAGCATTTCAGAAGGGTTTCTCACAACAGTATGAATACCAGTGCCTCCAGGTAAATCCACAAAGACAGAAAATAGAGTCATTGCTTAAAGCTGGTGAGATTGGAGAAGGGGAAGTTGACAGCCATGGGACTCCTTTTTGCTACGGGGCTTCTTTTTGCAAATAAGAAAATGCTCTAAAATTAATATGATGAAGGATGCACAACTCTATGAATATGCTAAAAAAAAGTTATATTGTGCCCTTTTTTGGTTTGGATTTTTTCTTTTTTTCAAACATCAAAAAAATTTTTATTTTAAATATGTGGGGTACAATTCAGGGTTAGGTATACAAATGGCCATCTGGTAAAGTTTGGGCCTCACTTTGGTCTCCACTTCACCTGGTTTGAGATCGGGTATACTGTACACTTTAAATGGGCAATTTTATGGTATGTGAATGGTGTCTCAATAAAGTTGCTATTAAAAGAAAAAAGCCGGGTTCGGTGGCTTAGCCTGTAATCCCGCGCTTTGGGAGGCTGAGGTGAGTGGATTGCCTGAGCCGCGGGTTCGAGACCCGCCTGGGCAACTTGGTGAGACCTCGTCTCTACAATAAATCAAAAAATTAGCCAAACGTGGTGGCGGGCACCTGTAGTTCCAGCTACTTGGAAGGCTGAGGTGGAAGGGTCACCGGAGCCCAGCAGGTCGAGGCTGAGGCGGCCGGGAGCGGCCGCTGCACTCCAGTCTGGGCGACAGAGTGAGAATCCAATTCAAAAAATAAAAAGAAAGAAACCTTGTGTACTACCAAAAAATGTTGTCCCCCAACGAACCAACAGCAACATCAATCCCACCCAAACTGCAAAACAATAACAACAAACACAGAACAATCAAAAGCAAGCCTTTCTGGGAGAAGAAACTTGACTGTTCCCCAACAAGGCCGGGACTTTCCCTCTTCTTTGATGCAAAGCCTGGCCTTGGCCCAGCAGCACTGCTGTCATCCTGGAAGCTGTGACAAAGGCAATCTGGAGCCCCACCTGGGTCCCGCTGGCGCCTCTGGTGCCTCTAGTGACGGGACCCCGCCATCTGCGTTTTATCAAGCCCACCTGTGACCCCCAGCACTGGTGCAGATGGCAGGGAGGTATGAAGGAAAGGCTTCCTTATTAAGAGTTACTCTGAGCGAGGCACAGTGGCTCATCTCAGCAATTTGGGAGGCTGAGGTGGAGGATCTCTTGAGGTCAGGAGTTTGAGACCAGCCTTGGCCACATAGTGAGACCCTGTTCCTACCAAAAAAAACCCAAAAAAACAGGCATGGTGGTGCAAACTTGTAGTCCCAGCTATTCAGGAGGCTGAGGCAGGAGAATCGCCTGAGCCCAGGAGCTCAAGACAGCAGTGAGCTCTGATTGTGCCACTGCACTCCAGCCTGGGTGACAGAGTGAAACCCTGTCTCAAAAAAACAAAACAAGCCGGGCTCGGTGGCTCAGCCTGTAATCCCAGCACTTTGGGAGGCTGAGGTGAGAGGATTGCCTGAGCCCAGGAGCTCAAGACAAGCCTGGGCAACTTGGCGAGACCTCATCTCTACAATAAATCAAAAAATTAGCCGGGCATGGTAGCGCGCACCTGTAGTTCCAGCTACTTGGAAGGCTGAGGTGGGAGGATCGCCGGAGCCCAGCAGGTCAAGGCTGTGGTGACTGGGAGCGGCCACTGCACTCCAGTCTGGGCGACAGTGAGACTCCAACTCAAAAAAACCAAAAACCAAAAACCAAAACAAAACAAAACAACTCTGGATCAGTCAAGAAACCGAGAGGGAAAAGATTGGCAAGTGCATCATCTTCTCTTTAGGTTGACAGTTAAGTTCTTTAGCAGCTGTTCATTTCAGGGTGAGGGGACAGAAATTAAACAGAACAAAACACACCCCCCAAGATACGGACTCATCAAGCCATGAAAAGCCTTTTAATGACCATGGGTATCACAGGTATAAATAAATATCTTCTTTCTGCTTATCATATGCGCTACAAATATATTTTCAAAAGGGCCAACCAAAGCTCGGAGGCTTTGAGGACCCTTTCCTGGCTACAGATTCTAGTAATTAAAAAAATAAACACAAGAAACACCCTTGGCGTCTCGGCAACCGTTCTGCGTCATCTTCCCCGGCTGTGGCCGATGGCGCACGCGGAGGACCAGAGTCAGACCACCAGATCGGGGTGCATTTCACGCAGTCGTGGTCTTCTTTGTCATACACACGTCACTTTGGATGAATGCGTTTTTGCAATGTGCTGCTACACAGTTACGCTGTTCGAAAACACGTTGATTCGCAGTCTAACATAGATTTTTATCTTCAGAGTTTATGCTGGAACGGCCCGCCCCCCAAAATTAAGAAAAATGACTTAGCCTCCCTCCCCGGACAGTTATCATTTTTCTTTGTCTTCAGCGCCGGCTCTGTCCTGGGATAGACCCAGCTCACCAGGTCAGCTCTGATGATTCCTGGGCATGGTCGCTCTTTTGATTTGACCCAACTCTCTTCTCTACTAGGGGAAACTCCCTCCATCAGAATTATCTTTTGGAGGGGGCCCCTTGTCGTACTTCCCCTAGCAGGCTTCCCCTGCTAGGTGAGTGTCCTAAAAAACCCATCAGCATCCGTGTCCCAGCTAGAGTTGTTGGGAGAGGCTGTGTTCAGCTTTAGGGAATTTTGTTGTGGAGATCATTTCAGAGTGTTGGCCTATTTCATGATGGGTGATTTATGAGCGAATGCACCTGCCCACACCACGCTGAGTGTTCAGCCGTTTTTGACCAAAGGAGCATGACCCTTGTGCCTCACCCTCCCTAATTCACCTGATCTCACCTTGAGTAACTTTTTGTTGTTTCCCTGGATGAAAAAGTCCTCAAAGGGAAATGTTTGGCCGATGTAGAAGAGGTTAAATAAAAAACGGCAGAAGCGCTCAAAGGCATCAAAATGGACTAGTTAAAAAACTGTTCTGAGCGGTGGAAAACGCGTCTCAATGGGTGTATTGTATCAAATGGAGAGGACCTTGAAGGTGACTGAAGTTTAAACGTGTAAGAAATACACAATTTTTTGTAAATAAATTCCAGGTTGTTTTGGTCTCTCCCCCCATATAACCTATATCTTCACAAAAACAAGGATGGAGTCTTGGGTAGCCAAGTGGTCCAGGCTGGGCTCTGTTCTGGCCACGCGCCATCTGGACAGCCTTTGACCAGGTCCCGCCCACTGGCTTTGACGCTGTGGTGGTGGTGACAAGTGAATGGCGGTTCCCTTCCTCCCCCGGCAAGTGCCGAATGCTCCTTCTACTTGTAAAAAAAAAACCCAGCAAAAATCAACAAAGCTGGAGGGATGTAGAGAAGCATTAACATTACGACTTAAAGAATGGGTAGGGCTGGGCAACAGAGCAAGACCCCATCTCCACAAAAATAATAATAGAAAAAAGTAATAAAAAATTAGCTGGGCATAGTGAGACGTGCCTGTAGTCCCAGCTACTCAGGCGGCTGAGGCAGGAGGATCATCCCTTGAGCCCGGAAGTTGGGGACTGCAGTGAGCCATGATTGTACCACTGCACTCCAGCTAGAGCAACAGAGTCAGAGTTCCATCTCAAAAACTAATAATAATAAAGAATAGATTAGTTGACATTGTTTCCAGGAATTCATCAAATGAAGAAGAATGGAATTTATGTTTCTTTTAAGAAAAAAGAACACTTGACCCTCAGAAATAAACTTAAACATAAATGGAATGGAATCTGGGGCACCAAAAAAATATGGAAAAGAGAAGAAAAGATTATAAAGTTAAGATTTGAAAATCCTTAGCTCTATCCCAAGAGGCAACCGATATTCAGAAACATCTTCCCGGGACCATCCTCAGAAAAGCAAATATTGAATTAAAATGGAAACTGTCTCTGAACAGGCCCTATTTTTATATTTTGCTCCTTTATTAGAAATATAAACAGATGCTCATTTCTATCTCTTTTTATTTGTCTTTTTTTTGAATTTTTTAACAAATAATTTTTGGTACCTTGTCTGTATGATATTTTGACTCATAAAATAACCTTCCTAATTTTGCCTTGTGCAATTTAATATCTCGGTCCGCCCCCACCCCCCCCACCCCCCAGAGTTTATCCCTCTTACTTTTGAGAATCTGCCATCATCAACTGCTAAAAAACTCTTGATATAAAAATGTCCCTTCCCGCCTTCAGACTTCCAGCTGTTCTGCCATGGTGCCCGGCCCTGCCCTATTCGAGGCCACGGAGAACTTCTGCCCCACTCGGGTCAACCCCTGGCGCCAGAATCTTCCATGGAACGGAAGGCAGGCACGCCGGTGGGTCTCCCTCCGGTTGGAGGGGCCTACACCTTATCTCTGAACTTCTCCAGATAGTCTCTCAGCTCCTTGGGGGCGCCCACGTCCACGTCTCGGCACACCCACTTGATGTCCTCGTCGCGGCCGCTGAGGATGGAGTTCACCGTGGGGCAGCCGTCGTCTGGGGGGATGGTGGTGAAGGTGGTGAACTTCACCTTCTTCCTCTTGGAGGTGGGCGAGTGCAGGGGGTCCTGCCTCTGTTCCCGGCCCTGCCGCCCCCCGGGATCCGCTGGCCTGTGGCTCTGGCTGTGCACGTGCTTCTGGGTGCCACCGTTGAAGAGGTGGCTGCTCTCCTTCCCGGGGCCGGGGCCGCGGTCTATGATGGTGGTGTGCTCGTCCTGGGGTGGCGGCGCGTCCCCCGCGTTCTCCAAGAGCTCCGTCCCGTGGCCCAGCCACACCCAGTCGTGGGAGTGGGTCATGGAGGCCTGGCCCTCCAGGGGCGCCTGCTTGTGCCTGTACTTGAGGGCGAAGGTGGCGCAGTTGATCAGGAAGACGAGGATAGCCAGGCAGAAGACGCCCAGGAGGGCGTACATCCCGATCTCCAGGTCGCTCAGACCCCGGGGTGTGGGCACCACGTCACTCTCCGCCAGCTCACCGCCGGCCCCGGGGAGGTCCACGTGGGCCGGGAAGTTGGTGAAATCGATGGGGATGTTCTGTAGTGGCTCCTCGGCCGACAGCCGGCCCTCGTCCACCCGGCTGCTCCGAACCACCTTGTTGTCCAGCAGCGACCTGGCCGTGGTGGCGGCCCTCCGGACAGCCCCCTCCTCGCGCTCCACGGAGGCACCGTCGTAGAAGTGCCCATCCTGGCCTGTGCGCTCGTGGTCCTGCCCCTTCGGCCGGCGGTCGCTGGCGTGGTTCTTCCTCTCATCTTCCTCATCGTCCCTGCCGGGGCTGGAGTCAGCATCGTTCTGTCCGAACTTGACCCTGATGCTGCCGACGCCCACGGCCAGGACGCTTTTGCGCTTGGATTTCTGGCAGGTCTCTGCGATCGTCATGTCCACTCGGACCAGTGGCCCCTGGCCTTCCCCTTCAGCCGTCACGATGGGCCACCGGGGAGAGCGGGCCTGGGGGACGGACACGACGGCCTCGTCCTGGGAGCTGGCTGCCAGGGAGAAGTCCTTGGTATCGTAGATGTCCAGGGGTGTCACCGAGCCGTCGCTGAACTGAAGCCAGGTGCTGACCACGGCTTCCTGCGGGGAGAGAGGCAGTTAGAAGACCACTGGGGGAATGTCTTTCCTCCTAGAGACCCCCTCCTGGGAGAACACCCAAAGAGACAGGGAGCCAGCCCCCAAATCCAGGCTTGGTAGCTGAGATCTCTGGGGAGGAAACATTCAGGTTTTCTATCAAGGTCAGAGAAATCACCTGAATTTAATCCAGAACAAATCGAGATGTGCACTAACAGCTCCTGCATGAACCTGACCAGGAATAAACACGCAGACAAACAACAGAAACCCTTAACTGAGACAAGGCTCCATTGGCTTTGTTAACAGAGAATCACGTTAACCAGTTAGCTGGCCTGTCTTCATGGTCAACGACTGGCTTCCACAACTTTTTTTTTCATGGACTCTGCGATTAGTGTCCTGGGCCTGCTGAATTAATGTATGTGTTGTCTGTGATGACAGAGGCTGGTGGGAGAGGGCGTGCACTGCGAGAGCCAAGGGCGTTAACAAGGAAACGCCTCTCTTCTCCCTGAACCTCCCTGGTGAACTACGCAGCACCTTTGACTCATTCTGAGAATCAAGAAGACAAGTGCGTCTTGCCCTTTAAGGCTGACCCTGTTGTGCCTTGAAGATGCTTTATTTGACTGTCAGAGTCCCCGCGCGGTGGAAGCATGCCACACGCCAGCGGTGGCGTTGGCTGGCGGTGCTGGTTCAGTTGTGCTGTCTTGGCCATCAGGGGAAAACAGAAAACTAAGGGCCAGTGTAGGGGTATGGATTTATTTAAGAGACTCATTATGCATTCGTCAGTGGCCAAGCAACTACTCAAAGCACCTCCCACTGTGGGGAGAGTCAAAACACTTTGATTTTCTGTGCCTTTTTTGTTTCACTTAACATAGTGTCTTCCGGGCTCACCTCTGGTGCTGAAAAGAACAGAACTTCATTTTTTTATGGCTGAATACTATTCCATCCCCCCAATTTGACAGCTACTGGCCTAGACACACCCATGCCTGTGTGTCTGACGGATTTTAAGAAGCACAAGCCTTCCCTGTGTCCTCGTCTCCTCCGAGGTCAATGATTGCAGCCCTGTCCCCATTTTGTCTGCCCACAGCAACAGGTGCTACGGAGGGCATGGGTCCTGAGTTGGTGTGGGCACTCCTTTGTTGGCCCCAGAGTGGGGACTCGTCAGGGACAGAGGTGTTTAGGAGCGACCAGATCTTTAGCACCTGGGACAGAGCCAGGACCTAGTTGAGACATAGTTTTTCCTGAATGAACAGAGGAGGGTGACATGTGTAATCTTTGTAACAACATGGAGAGTTAATATCCTCTGGGCACTTATATGGGTCAGGCGCTGTGAATAGTTATTTACATAATGAGTTTCCTTCTGCCTAGAGAGGGGGTTAAGACGTGTGTCCCCAGTCACGTGGTTAGCAAGAGGCAAGATGGGGGCTTGAACCTGGGCTGTCTGACTTCAGAGCCTGTTCCAGAATAGCCAACGCCAGGGCCCAATTATTAGCCCCCACAAGGGCCACGAGGAAATGACCTCTGCTAAGGAAAGTCAAGCTGCTGCATCCCACCTGCTTTTCTCATGCCACCCCAGGCCTGACGTTGCACGCCTTCCTGGACGTCCATCTCAGGCCTCACCACAAAAGCACGAGGAGGTGACAGGGACCCTCTCCATGTCTGCGAGATGGGAAAATCCTACCCAAAGAGCCAGAGCCATAGCAACTGACGCAGCTTGTTTGTGCTGTGATCACTGGGTGGAAATGTCTTCACTAGAAATCAGACCCCTGCAGTGGGTGCTGGCCCAACTTGGTGGGCAGGAATTGCAAGAGAAACTCACTGGAAGCTGGACCTGGGCCAAAGCAAACACACAGCTTCACAGGAACTTCTTAGGAATGAAGCAAAGCAATCACGGCTCAAGCAGAAAGGAGAAAAGAGGCCAGCCCACAGGTTGACCTTGCCATCGTGAGGCAGTCACTAAACAGGTACTGGAAGAGAGCAGGTGAGTACCTGAAATAAAACCAACCACTAGGAAACAACAGTTTAGGGAGTCAAACAGTTGAAGGGGATGAGAAGGACGGACAGCCCACCATAAGAGCAGAGCTGGACGGAGCAGGGAGGGGGCTTTAGAAAGGAAAGACAGCTTCCAAAATGAGTTCTTCAGTGGATGGTGTGAGTAGCAGATTGGGCATGTTTGAGGAGAGAATCAGTGGAATGGGAGACAAAGCCAGCACATTCACTGAACATGGGACCACAGGAATACAGAGAAATACAGTCTATAAAAGATAGGTGGAAAGGAAGAAGAGTGAGTGAGTGCCCACAGTTGCCTGCAGGAATTCCAGAAGGAAAACACAGAGTATGAGGATAAGCAGCATTCCAAGCGGTCATGAGTTGACATCCCCCAGCACCAAGGAAAAATGCCAGGCGTAGAAAGGAGGATTTCTGATGACACTTTGTCGAGCCCCTGGATCTAGCCATACCTGAAGATGCGAATGCCTGGACATGACCTGATAAATCCTGCTGTCTGCTTAGGCCAGTTTGAGCTGGGATGCTACCACTTGTGACAGAAAGCCCAGAGGAACGCTGGCAGGCTCTGAGGGGTGAGATGGCACACAGAGTCTTTGGTTTTGTCTTATTTATCTATTTATTTTTCTTTTTTTAAATTTTAACTTCAGGGGACACACGTGCAGGTTTGCTACATGGGTCTATTGTGTGAGGGTGAGGTTTGGGCTTTGGTGGATCCCGTCACCCAAACAGTGAATGTGGTGCCCAACAGGTAGGTTTCCAACCCCTTTCCCTCCTTCCCCCTTCTAGGACTCTCAGAGCCTACTGTCCCCATCTGTATGTCTGTGTGTGCCCTGGGTTGAGCTCCTACTTACATGTGAGAACGTGGGTATTTGGTTTTCTGTTTCTGTGTCAATTTGCTTAGAATAATGTCTTAAGAGGACGTGGAGATCTCCATGGGTGTGGTCTATTCGGCTCTCACCAGCTCAACTGGCAATGGTCAGCTTTCCCCTGAGGGTATTCTCTGGCTTCTGGAACCCACATGGTCATGCCCACAGCCAGACATGCCAGGCATTAGCACCTCCATGAAGGATGGACAGGAGTTGTTTTCTGCATCCAGCTCCCTTCACGGGCAATTGCTCCTCAAGCCTTTGTAGACCAGTGTCTCAACCCCTCAGGCTGCCGCTCCACTGCCCTCCCTGATGGCTGGATGGGTCACGCACCCTCTCGGCCATTCCTTTTCTCGCATCACTCTTCGACTCCCCTGTTGGGGCTGTCTTCCCTGTCCCAGTACAGTACTTGGAATTGAATCCTTGTCTCAGGCTCAGCTTCTGGGGAACAAATCTAAGACAGATGATCCTGGCTCTGTGATGTCAGCTCCCACCCTGTCTCCCAAGTCCACACTGACAGACGGACCATGCACTTGACATGCCCCTTCCTGGCACCTCAGCCTCTGCAGGGATGCCAAGAGGTCCTCCCTTTAATGTTTCTCTCCTATCTTAGCGCAAACGAGGCCTAGGGGAACACACAGGCAACCGCCCTTGTATTTGTGGGTATAAACATCGCTCAGATTTTGTATTTCAAAGTTAAAGCTTTCACTAAAAAGAGGCCAGACTTCTGCACACCAAGGGCTGAAATAAAGCATGCTGAGCGGTGCAAGTTCACCTTGGCTGGCTTTTCATTCCAAATTAATTTTTCTTCACAAACTTTAGATGGAGAGAGAAGTTAACATAAAACAAGCGCCCCAAATGGCAGACACTTGGAATTCAGCCCCCAGAACAGCCTCAGCTTGGCCAAATCTATTTCCATCGGCCCCGCTGCGAGGTTGAGATGAAGCCCTCCCGTTAGCTCATTACAGAGAGGTTGGAACATCTTGTTTTATCAGGAGAAGCCAACATCGTTCCCCAAGGATGAGAAATTCTGAATGACTTAAAAATAACACATGCCCCAGGATGATTGCGAGCTCTATCCTTTTGAGAGTCATGTCTGCAAATCAGATGAACCACATCCATAAATCCCCCAGGTCAGTCCTGGGCTCCACCAATTACTGTCAGCTGATGAAGACAGATGGCCAATGTCAGATGGGGGTGGGGGCCGTGCCCCGTGCTGGGGGATTGCAAGGCCAATTCTCACTCTAATGAACGACCCATTTTCAGCAAATAGCTTCATGCCTTCAGCTTTCTTTCCTAGACTTTCCTTTGCAGTTCTTACACTTGTTTTTTTTTAAACTAGAAAACACCATGTTAGTTTTCTGCCCCCAATAGAGAAGATTGGAGAAGTCAGCACTGTGGGCTGGCCGTGGACCTGTCTGCATCCAGGGCCCTCCTCTTGACATTCCAGAGCAGAGTCAGGTAGATACGGTCTCCTTGTGGTAGGCAGAACTTCCAGAATGACCCACCAAAGATGTCCCACTCAAATCCTCATCACATGGGCATAGGATGAGACGGATCTCTCATGATTATGTTGTGTGGCACAGTTGGCCTTAAGATGCGAAGATCTTTCTGGATCATTGGGGTGGGGCCAGTGAGGTCACGTGAGCCCTTGAGAGCAGAGAGATTTCTCTGACTGGTGGCAGAAGGGGAAGTCAGAGAGATGGATGCGTGAGACAGACTCATTTCCTGCTGCTGGGGTTGAAGCAGACGGGGATGGGGCCAATGAGAAGGAATGGGGGTGGTCTGAGAGCTAAGAGGGGCTCTCAGTCAATAAGTAGCAAAGAATTGGGGGACCCTAACACACAACTACAAATATCTGGATTCTCCTAACACATAAACAATCATGGGAGCAGCCTCAACAAATAAAATAAAAAAATCAGAGCATCCTGATAAGAACTCAGTCGGCCGACGCTCTGATTTCAGCTTTGTGATGAGTGTAGGACCCAGCAGAGCCCACCTACAGCACCATGAGCTGAGAAATGGGTGCTGTTTTAAGCTGCTAAGTCTGTGGCACTTGTTACACGGCAGTAGGTAACAGATACACCATGTGTGCTGGGCATGACTGTTCCGGTTCCTCACAGACCCTACTACTGGGACAAGGTAGCCATATGGATTCTTTTTTTAGTTTTTCATTTGTACTTAAAACATTTTTTTTAGGCCGGGCTCGGTGACTCAGCCTGTAATCCCATGCCTTTGGGAGGCTGAGGTGAGAGGATTGCCTGAGCCCGCGGGTTCGAGACCCGCCAGGGCAGGCGAGACCTCATCTCTACAATAAATCAAAAAAATCAGCCGGGTGTGGTAGCACATGCCTGTAATTCCGGCTACTCAGAAGGCTGAGGCGGAAGGATCGCTGGAGCCCAGCAGGCGAGGCTGCGGTGGCCGGGAGCGGCCATTGCACTCCAGTCTGGGTGAAAGAGTGAGACTCCAACTCAAAAAAAAAATTTTTTTAAAAATAGCTTTAGAGGTACAAGTGGTTTTTGGTTACATGGATGAGTTGTACAATGGTTTTGAAGAAGTACTCATCACCCAACTAGTGCACATCGCACCCCATAGCTGACTTTTCCTCCTTCCCCCTCCTGACCTCCTTTTTGAGTCTCTGAGATCCGCTATTCCATTCTATGCACAAATGGCCAAAAGATATATGACAAAGTGCTCAATGACACTCATCGTCAGGGAGATGCAAACTAAAGTCATGTGGATGTTCACAGCCCCGCATCCCTCATTCATAACACTAGCCCAGCACCTGTGGCACTTGGGTTTGCTGCCCTTGAACCACACTGAAACCCTGCACTATGGCTGGAACTTTCCAGTTCCCATGGAAGAATATATGCCCCCAGGCTCTACTGTCACACCCTTGCCCTTGCCCTTCACAGCCTCCATTCTCAGCAGCACGTCTTCCCTTTGGAGCACTGTCAATCCCATGAGTGCAGGTCAGGAGACCCTAATCCCTCCTGCTCTCCTCCTGGCCCCAACCCCATGCCCCCAGCAATAGTAGGACAACTCCTCCTGCACTGCTTAATCCATGGTGGAGATTTATTTGAGATTCCTCTCCAGACTGCCTGGCTTTTCTGACTCCAAGTCACCAGAGGAAACTAGATTTGAAGCTGAGTGTTCTGAACTAAGACTGTCTGCTCCAATGAGCATGCAAGGTCCTATGTGCTTTTACTAAAATGGTGAAAATAATAACAACCCTCCTCATAAGAAGAGCTGACTTGACAGAGCATGACTTCATGCCAGCCACAGTGTCTAGCAATTAGCATAGTTAATCCCAATTTAATTCTCAAAAGGACTTTTCAAGTTAGGTGCTGTTACTCGCTTTAAGGGTTGAGACACTGGCAAGGTGTCATGCCCGAGGTACAGAGGTGGTAAGAAACAGGACTGTGATGACCTATGGGTATTCTGGCTTTAAGTCTGTACTCTTCCCATCAGAATTTTCCTAGTGACAATATCAGAAGCAGAAAGTCCTGCAGACAAGGCAAACACTAGTGCAGATTATCAGGGTCAGATGAGCCCCATCATGGCTGGGATGCTTGGATCATTTTCCCTCCTCCTTTGCAATTTCCTGTCTTCCAGCACAGCTCTGAGAGTCACTCACTCACTCATTCAATGTTTATGGAGCACCTACTGTGTGCTGGCCCTGTGATAGTCACTGGGGGCAAGACAATGAAAAAGGTGCTTGTTTTCTAGGAACTTATATTCCATGGAGGAGAACTAAAATAAATAAGCAAATACTTAGCTAAATAATTTCAGATAATAATGAATACCACAATGGAAATAAAACAGTGGTGGTAGGAAGTGGGACTGATTTACACAGGGCTGTGAGGAAAGGCATTTATGAGAAGGAGATATCACAGCTGGGTATGAAAATGAGAAAGCACTGTGCTCAGTGGTGAGCTGAGGAGAGTGTGATCCAGGCACAGGAATAGCATTGCAAAGTTTCTAAGAAAGCTCAAAAGGAGTGTGTGTCTCATGTGTGCTGAGAAGGATTGAGAGATTGAGAGCTGGGAAAGGTTAGGTCGGAGACCTAGGCAGAGGTTATATCATGTGGGATGTCAAAAGAATATGGTCTCTTTCTAAGTTCAGTTGGAAGTCACTGGAACATTTAAGGTCAGTGAAAGACATAGTCAGATTTATGTTTGTTGTTGTTGTTTGTTTGTCTTTTTTCTGAGTCAGAGTCTCACTCTGCCTCCCAGGCTGGAGTGCAGTGGCACAACAAAGCCTTGACCTCCTGGGCTCAGGCAATCCTTCCACCTCAACCTCTCTAGTAACTGAGATTACAGGTATGCACCATCATGCCTGGCTAACTTTTACTTTTTGTAGAGATGAGGTCTCACTATGTTGCCTAGGCTGCTCTCAAACTCCTGGCCTCAAGAAATCCTCCAACATTGGCCTCCTAAAGTGCTGAGATTACAGGCATAAGCCACTGCACCCAGCCCTGATTTATGGTTTTAAAAGCTCACTCTGCTCTTCAAAAGAGAGAACAATGCAGGAATGTAAGAATGACAGCCAGGAGACCTGGGTAGAGGGCTGGTGAATGAGCTCACCCTGGGTCTGTGCTGCCCAAAAGCTGTGAAGGTAAGACAAGCATTTTGTCTACAATGACTTGGCCTCCATTCAGGAATGTTGTTCTACAGCCTGCCTCCTCCCTGTATCCTTCCTCCCCTTCTGTTGAATGAGGAACACGACTGACCCTGCTCCCTCTCTGCCTCTGGCATCTGGCCCCTACCTGTTTGGGGGTATGCAGCAGCTCCTCAGCGGTGGCAACAGCTGTGATGGCCTTACTGTTCTCTGCATTGCGGTGGAGGGTGACCGACAGTCCAGCCACGAGCTGGATGGCCAACTCTGTCACTGACACTTTGTCATCTAACACAGTGACCGTCTTCTCTGCCAGGATGGAGTCAGACAATGGAGACAATACCTGTGGGATTGGCAGGACACAAGGAGAATCCATCAAACCTGTTTCCAGACGCTAGAACCTTCCCACCAATTTTCCTTCCACCCCAAACAGACTTGAGGTCCAGAATACAGGGGATGGAGCCACACACCTAAGCCACCTTATGCACCTGCCACGCCATGCCTCTGTGGGAATTAGATAAAGTCACCCCTTCCCCAAGACACCTTGACTCTGTTGGAAAATTGGAATATATATAAAAATCCATTCCGTCTTTAAAAAGGAACGACCCCTTACCATTTATTTACTTAGCCATATATATATATATGGCTAAGTAAATATATATATATAAAATCATTTTTTTTGTAGCGATAAGGTCTTACTATGTTGGTCTTGAACTCTTGGCCTCAAGTGACCCCCCACCTCAGCCTCCCAAAGTGCTGAGATTAGTCATGAGCTGCTGCACTTGGCCTAAGCCCTCCCATAAGATGAAGTACTCTTGTACAATGCATGACCTGGGTAACTGTACATGATGATCTGTTGACCAGACTCATAAAGAGTTATATACAAACTGACTGTGAGCAACCCAGATCAAATTCCAGGTAAACTATGGAGTTAACTGGGGAGACCTGGATTTTAAATAGTCTGCTCTTGCATCCTCTGTTGAGACATTGCTTCCTGCCTTATCTGTGAGCTAGATGCTGGACTTGAGATATGCAGGTGAGGTGACAGCAGTGTGCCATTCATTTCCACATGTGGCGTAAGTCTCCACAGAGGGGGAGTCAGCAGGGTAGGCCTGGATGGGCAGAAGAGGAGATCGCCCCCACCCCTTCGTCTGCCCAAGATCCTTCCATTCAACACATTCCTCGAGCAGAGAGAGCAGGATTCTAAAGAGAGCTTGTTGAATAAATAGAAGGCAGGGAGAGTGACTGAAGGAGGAACGAGAGGGACAGTCCACGCTTCGTCCCCAGGCACTGGTAGACACAGTGCACAGAAGAGGCAAAGGGGAGGTCCGAGAAGGTGGAGGAGGAATAGGTCTGGAAAGTGTACAAAGTGGGAGGATCAGAGGGAGGACGGAGAGTGCTGGGAGGAGATTAGAATGGAGGAGCAGTCCCTGAGAATGGGTCATGTGGCAGACTAAGGGTGTGTGGCCACCACTTTCTCCATTCTTATTTATTGTTTCTCTCTCTCTCTCTCTCCTCTCTTGACAGGGTCTTGCTCTGTCACCCAGGCTACAGTGCAGTGTCGGGATCAGAGCTCATGGCAGCCTCAACCTCCTGGACTCAAGCGACCCCTGCCCCGGAGTAGCTGGGATTACAGATGCCATCACACTTGGCTAATTTTTTTTTAAGATATGGGGTCTTGCTATGTTGCCTAGGTTTGTCTTGAACTCCTGACCTCAAGCAATTCTCCTGCCTGGACCTCCCAAAGTGCAGGGATTATAGCTGTGAGCCTCCCCGCCTGGACTTCATTCTGTTTGAAAGGAGACTGGAACTCAGGAGCTGTGCCAGGCTTATCTCTCTGTGTCCCCCTCATGCCATCAGAGCCATCATGGGGGGCGAGGAATGGATCCCAACGACCCACCCACCTTGTGGGTCTTTCTCAATGCTACTCGGGGTCTCAGTGCAGTGGATGCAGAGGCTGGGGCTCCCTACCTGGATGGTGGTCATCCCGACCTCTCGCCCCACCAGGACCCTGCTGTCCTGGAGGGTGGCCACGTGAGGCTCTTCCAGCTTCATGAAGCCTGCGACCAGGTGGGTGATGTCCAGCTGCCAGTCGGGGCTGAGCAGGTGGCTGAGCTGGCCCCAGGGCCCGGCGCCCTCAGATACAAACTGGGTGAGGACACGCACGGTGGCGTGCTGGTACTGCAGGGCGCAGCCCCGACCCCGGCGGTCCTCCTCGTCCTCATCCTCGCTCTCGCGGGTAGGCCTGTGGAAAAAAACAAGCAGCTCTCAGATCCCAGGGGAGGTGTGTAAGATGCTCTTGAGACGGGCAGTGCCTATCTCAACTTCAAGAAGGCAGCATCGAAGACAGGACTGCGGGACCGCATGAGGTGCCCACTCTCATTCCTGGGCTGCGCAAAGTGCAGGCCTCCCTTTCTTGAACACGTTGACTGACAAATAAAAGGCTAAACAGCTATTTTTTTTTTTAGTTGGGATCTCACTCTGTCACCCAGGCTGGAGTGCAGAGGCATGATCACAGCTTGCTGCAGTCTAGACCTCCTGGGCTTTGGCAATCCTCTTGCCTTAACCTCTCGAGTATCTGAGACTACAGGCATGTGCCACCACACCCAGGTAATTTTTTTACTTTTTTGTACAGAGGAGGTCTCACGGTGTTGCCCAGGCTGCTCTTGAACTCCTGGGCTCAAGCAATCCTTCTGCCTCGGCCTCCTAAAGTGCTGGGATTGCAGGCGTGAGACACTGTGCCCAACCAACAGCGAATATTTACTAATCCTGCACTGTCCTATAAGTAGCCATTAGCCACATGTGGTTATTTAAATTTTTTTTTTTTTTTTTTTAGTTGGAGTCTCACTCGGTCGCCCAGACTGGAGTGCAGAGGCCGCTCCCGGCCACCACAGCCTCGACTTGCTGGGCTCCAGCGATCCTTCCGCCTCAGCCTTCCAAGTAGCCGGAATTACAGGCAGCGCTACCATGCCCGGCTGATTTTTTGATTTATTGTAGAGATGAGGTCTTGCTGCCCAGGCGGGTCTCGAACCTGCGGGCCCAGGCAATCCACTCACCTCAGCCTCCCAAAGGTGCGGGATTATAGGCTGAGCCACCGAGCCCGGCTAAGTTTTAATTAATTAATTAATTATTATTATTATTATTATTATTATTTTTAAATACAGGGTCTCACTCTGTCACCCAGGCTAGAGTGCAGTGGTGCCATCATAGTTCACTGCAGCCTCGAACTCCTGGGCTACAGTGATTCTTCCATCTCAACCACCCAAGTAGCTGGGACTATAGACATGTGCTGCCACGCCCAGCTAATTTTTTAAATCTTAAATCTTTGTAGAATTGGGATCTTGCTATGTTGCCCAGGTGATCCTCCCACTGTGGCCTCCCAGAGCACTGAAATTACAGGCATGAGTCACCAGGCCTGGCTCAAACTTTTAATTTGAATAAACAAAAACTAAATAAATTAAAAAAAAATCCAACTTCTCTGTCATGCTGGTTACAATCTGAGTGCTCTGTAGCTACAGGAGCTAGTGACTACCACACTGGACAGTGTAGTCCCAGAACATTCCACCACTGTAGAAAGTTCTACTGGACAGAGCTGTGTCACATATTTGAGATGTGCTGGCCCCCATTCAAAGCTTCCCTATGCATGAGCTCTCTTAATCTTATAACACTATGAGGCGAACCCTTAATTAGTCTCACGTCCAGATGAGGAAACAGAGGCACAGAGACATTAGGTAGCTTGCCAACACTCACAGAGCTAGCAAGTGGCCGAGCTTGGATAGGAGCACAGTGAGTCTCAATTCTGCCCACCTCAGGGACGGGGAACAAACCCATTGTCTTGGTCACTCATGGCACTGACTGAAAGACAGGCTAGACATCTGGCCGTCCTCTCCCAATCAGACCACAGGCCTTCATGTTCTCCTTGTGGATATGGATTCGGCATCTCACTGAGATACATTCTGGTCTGTCCCTTAAGAGAAAGGCCCTTGTGCTCAGGGGACTTTCAGGAAAACAGCCCTGATGGTTGGGAGAGAAGGTTCCAGGCAGATGCTCAGAGCTGAGAGGACAAGCTCCCAGGCTCCCATGCAGGATGGACAGTCCAGGGTCACAAGGATAAACCAGAGGCTTTTTGCAAACTAACTCCATGGTCCAGTGTACATGCAATCAAACTTGATCCAAGGGTTTGCTCCGCAGAGAACACTGCAAGTTTATAATATTCACCAAGCCCAGAAAAGGACTTTGATATTTACTCAGAGAAAATAAACGCATTGTCAAATTTCCTGGGGACTGAGATGCTAAGACAATCTATTACTGGCATTGCAGCATTTTGGGAGAGCCACTTTCAAGAGACAGCCTCGGAGAAGCCCAAGTGCAGAGCACAAGCAACCTGGGTCTGCCAGGACTGCTGCTTAGCAGCTTTGGGGCCTGGCTGGGTTTCCCTTGGAGGCCTGGCCTCCTCAGAAGTTGTTGTTAGGATCTAGGGAGATGAAACAGTCGTGGTACAACTAACACCTGTGCACCTTACCAGATCCTTTGACATTAGGTTAGTGAGTAGAGCTGTTGTCATGTCCGGGGCAACTCCCCATCTCAGGCTCACCTCTTACTGGCCACGATGGGGACCCTCCAGCCCTTAATCTGGCTGAGCTCCGTGTCAGAGACCTCAATCTGCAGGGGTAGCCGGGGCACCCACACGGTGATGTGCAGAGGGGCACTCAGGTACTGGTATGTGAAATTCACCACCGCATCCATCTTGCCTTTTATCTCTTTGCCATTGACAAAGACGTAGTCGCAGCGGTCAGACACCTGCAGAGACAGAGTGAGACAGGATGGAGATGCCGAGGGGCCCTAGAGGCCGCCCTTCTTCAGTTTGTCCTGTTCTCTTGCAAAGCACGGGTGCTTAATTCAGGCTCCTCCCAATGCAGAGCCTGAAACGAGGATCTGACGCAGTCAGTTTAATTGGGAGGTGATCCCAGAAGGCAAGGGTGAAGGAGGAGGAGAGGGAGACAGAGAAAGAGGAAAAGTCAAGGGGAAGATGCATCAGGCTCTGTTTCTATGAGGCCTCATGAAAAGTATCCAGAATTGTCTACCTAAGGGATAAGAGGCAGGAATATTACCGTCTACCAGCTCCTGGTCGAGGCCTCCTGGTCGAGGGCTGCTCCTGCTTGGGACAGAAAGCAGAAAGCAGCTTGAGGTGAGACTGCAGTCAAAAGTGAACTTGAACTTGTGCAGAAATGCAGCTGTGGGTGAAATCTGGGTGGGCTGGGGGAATGTGACATGAGCACCAGATGGGTCTGTGCCCATATCCCACCCTATCAGGCTCCCAGGATACGAAGGCCTGCAGTGCCTCCCTCTCCAGCAGGATGCTCATTACCATGGTCTCTCCCTCCACTCATGCTTTCCTGATGCTTTTCCATGATGCCCAGGTCTCAGCAATGCAACCTTCTTCTCCTGGGGTCACCTCCCCCCATTTGTGGGGCCTGGACCAGCTTGCATGACGCCCTGGGATGTTTATGGCTTTGTATTGAGGTTGTTCAATAGGCGAATGGTGATTCACATCAGGGTCTACCAACTTGTGTTTCTCCCCCTAGTGTTCCTCCTCCCTTTCCTTTCCCTCTTTCTAGCAAATTCTTATCTCAGGAAAGGAATGAGTCAGAGCAGAAAGAAAAACAAACACACAAAGAAAATAAAAATGAGTCAGCAAGCGTTTGGCTTTTGTGTTCCAAAGCCATTCATTCAAATATGAAGCTAAGAACTGGGCAAGGTGGCTCACACCTGTAATCCTAGTGTTTTGGGAGACTGAGACAAGAGGATCGCTTGAGATCAGGAGTCCGAGAACAGCCTTGATAACATAGCAAGATCTCCAAACCTAAAAATAAAAAAAAATTTAGCCAAGTGTGGTGGCATGTGCTTGTAGTCTCAGCTACTAGGGAAGCTGAGGTGGGAGGATTGCTTGCGCCTAGGAGTTCAAAGCTGCAGTGAGTTATGATAGTACTACTGCACTCCAGCCTGGTCCACAGAATAATACCGTTTATAAAAACAAAACAAAAGAAAACAAAAAAGATGCTCTATCTACAGCCTTGTGGATATTCCCAGAGTGGCAAGAAAATAGCAAAAAGGTGAGTGTCCTGCTGGAGAGGGAGGTACTGCAGGCCTTAGTATCCTGGGAGCCTGATAGGATGGGACATGGGCACAGACCCGTCTGGTGCTCATGTCACATTCCCACAGTCCACTCAGATTTCATGTTCTCAGGTATGCAGGAAGGGACCCCATGGACAACTGTGAGGGCCATCAAGGAGGTAACCCATGCTGACTGTGACCCATCAAGGATGTCCCCTAGGCACTGTGAACAGAAGACTCGAAGATGAGAAGTTCCCTCCTCCAGTGCCTCGACAATAGCGAGGTTCTCTGGAAATTAGACTGGGATTCTGTTTCTGCCACTCTGATAAACTGAAAACCGAAAATAGAAACCAAGTTGGGTTGCAGAAAAACAATATGACCCATCCTACATAGCCAAGTGTATGGGATGCAATTTAAACTGGCCATATGTGTTCATAGAACCTCATAGACATGAAATCCTTGGAGGAAAAAGGAGCATCTTACTTGTCTTTGAACACTTGATTCTTTATACTAGCAGCTTATGAAGCAGGAGTTCAGCAAAGTGGATACTGAATGAATGGCTAGAGAGATGGATGGATGGATGGATGGATGGATGGGTGGAAGGAAGGAACGATGGATGGACAGATAGATGAATGAAGGGATAGAGGGATGGAGAGGTTAATAGATGAATGGATGAACTGATGGAAGTATGAATGGATGGATGGATGGATGGATTGGTGGATGGACAGAAGGAAGGATGGATGAATGGGGGATGGATGGATGGAGGGATGGATGGATGAATTGATGGATGGGTGGATGGACAGGTGAACAGATGGATGAATGAATGGACAGATGGATGGATGGATAGATATATATATGTAAAGATGAATGGATGATGGACAGGTGAATGAGTGATGAACAGATGAACAGACGGATGAATTGACAGACAGACATATGGATGGATGAACAGATTGATGGACAGCCAGCCCATCCATGGATGAATGAATGGATGGGTGGCTTGATGGATGGATGGACAGATAAATGGTGGATAAATGGGTGGACAGGTGGATACATAATAGATAAACAAATGGATGGATGGATGGATTGATGGACAGTTGGATGGGTGGGACAGGTGGATACATAATAGATAAACAAATGGATGGATGGATGGATTGATGGACAGTTAAATGGATGGATGGATGGATGGTGAATACATGGGTGGGCAGATTAATGGATGATGGACAGAGGAGCAGAGGGATAGGGGGACAAATTGATGAGCAGACAGACAGATGAATAAATGGACTAACAGAAAAGTGGATACATATATTGATGGAGGGATGGTGGATAAATGGGTGGGTGGGTAGACGACTAAATGGATGATGGATAAATAGTTGGATAGATGGGTGGATGGACAGACAAACATGTGGATGGACAGATGGATGGATGAACAGGGCTCTCCTTTCATGGGGACACCTGATTCAGGACGGTCATAGGATTCTGGGGTTGGTGGGAGATGTAGTGAGAGACTGAGATGAGATGGTACCAAAGATCAGCAGAAACATAGGACATTAATTCTAAAGTTTCTAAAAAGCTCACAAGCAGTGTTTCCTGACTTTTGGGGATCATTGACTTTTTGGGGAATACTGTAAAGCTAATTCTTGCTAGAGAAATGCACACACGTGCAGTTTAGTGGAACGCTTTGGAGGTAATGAAGTCATTCAGGGACCCTCACACAGCACTCAGCATAATAAGGTATGCAAGGGGGGACCCAAAAAACCTCAGAACTATCTTTTGGGGGGCGGGTCCCTTGTAGCACAGGCTTCCTCCACTAGATAAGTGTTCTAGGAGCCCATCGGCATCAGTGCTCTGGCTAGTGTTGCTGTGAGAGGCTGCTTTTTTCAGTTTCAGTGAATTTTTTTGTTTTTTTGAGATTCTTTCAGTGTATTTGCCCATTTCATGATGGGTGATTTATGAGTGCACCTGCCCACATTGCACTGATCAGCAGTTTTTGACCCAAAACTGCATGACCCCTGTGCCTCACCTTCTCTTTCACCTGATCTCGTGCCGAGAGACTTTTTTTTTTTCCTCTGGATGATAAAAGTCCTCCTAGGGAAAGGTTTTGCTGATGTGGAAGAAGCAAAGAAAAAACAAAAAAAAAAACCAAAAAAACCCCAAAACAGCAGAAGCACTGAAAGGCAGCAAAATGGATGAGTTCAAACACTGTTTTGAGCAGTGGATAAAACGTCTTGATCGGTGTATTGCATCCATTGGAGAGTACTTTGAAGGGGACTGAAGTTTAGACATGTAAGAATGAATACACATTTTAAAAATACATACATTCCATTTCTTTGGGTCCCCCCTGGTAATTACTGATTTGCTTATCTGTCTCCTGTCTGGACTGGGGACTTTGGAAGAAGCAGAGTCCCCTCCTGGGGGTCTGTGGACTTGGCCAAATGACATCCAGTGCTGAGCAAGGAACTCTTGTGATCAGGGCCCCCTCTGGCTCCCTCCAGCTTTCGGGAACCGTGGATGGCTACTCGGGGTCCAATTTTCATCTTCAACTTGCACTTCTGCTCGGAGAGGCAGCTGGCGAGGGCAGGGCTGGGAGAGCTTCCTCCGTCTGCCAGGGACAGTGGCAGGGAGTTGCTGGGAGAAGCACACACGGACGGATCTTCTCGTTCACGGTCAAGAGTGCTTTAAAAATGTTTACATGCTGATTACGGATGGAAGTCGATCTGAGTTGGTGTCCCAGACTTGTCATTAACATGTAAACACTGTCCTGGAGCTGGGCAGGCATTAGCATAATAGCCGAGCAAGAGTTCTATCAGTAATCACTTCTTTAATCAATGTTGTAATTTACAGACCATTGACTTTCCTCATTTATTACCTTGCCGAGCTCTGGTGGGAGGAAACCTGGCAGCTCCAGAATATATACATAATTAAGAGCAACGCCAAGGGTGTGAGGTTGCCGCGCATGATAGAGCCATCTTCGCGGCTGTTTCTGAAGGTGTCATAAACGTCTGGGGACGTCTCGGGAGGCATTCATCATCTCCTAAGTGGCCTGCAGTGAGAACCACAGCAGCACAAAATGAGCTGGTTCGTCTGCACAGAGATACCGAAACCCACAAGAGTCTTTGAGTCCCTTGGCTTCGTTTCTCAGAATCTTTTTAGTCTTCCATAGGGGGTGGGCCATCTATTGAGAGAATTGCCCCCTGGCCTCTATACATTCTGACACTTAACCCACGTAGGCTGGTGCAGGGTGGTCATGACTCAGTGGGAGGAGTCAGGTGGGGTGGTCACGTGGGTCCTGGGGAAGCTACATCGAGTCAGTGGTCATATTCTTCTATCATTTGGGCTTTGGCACCTTCATGAGGACATGACCGGCCTCCTAGGGGAGAATTTGGGGTCACTTTCCCAGGGAAGGCAGTGGCATCTGCAGTGGACTGTGGGTGTCCGCTGGGATTTTTGCCAGAGCCCTCTTCCCGCTCAGCGAATTCTCAGATTTGACTGAGCCTCTCGGAAGGCTTGTGGGCACACTCTGCTGGGTGTCATGTTCACAGGTGGCAGGTCTGCATGGGGACCACATCGGCATCTGTAACCAGTTCCTGCGGGTGCTGATGCCACTGACCTGGGGCCACTTGGAGATTACCCTTGTGCCCCACTCATTACGGTAATCACTTAGTGCAGATGTTTCCATCCCGACAACTCTCAAACTCTTGTCTTTGGATATCCAACTGCTTCTTCCACAGCTCTACTTGGTCATCTCAAACTTAACATGTCCAAAAATCAAACACCTAGGATAGCTTCTGGGCACTTAGGGGACGGAGGCCGTCTCTGAATTAAGTTCAGATATGGAAAAATCAAGTTTTTCTTGTGCACTTGAGTTCATGTATCTGCTCTGTTATACACATTAAAATGCTCTTATACAGAAACGATTCCTTGTTTTAATTTGCAGTGTGATTTCCCATTCTTTTCTTTTTTTGAGCTTAGGTGTCCTACTGCACAGCACAGTGATGATAGCTAATAATAATGTATTGTACATGTCCAAGTTGCTAAGAGAGTGCATTTTGGATGTTCTCACCACAAAAAATAAGATGGGCTAATTAGCTTGATTTAATCATTGTGTTATGAATACCTTGTATTTATAAATCATAACATCACTTTGTACTCTGTCAATACAGTATATACAATTATGATCTATTTACAATGAAATAAAATAAAAAGAAAACCAAAAAGAAGCCCCATTTTAAAAACCATTTTTAGGTTTTTTTAAACCATAAAATCTATTTGCTCACTATTAATAGGCCACCGGATTTCTTCTGGTTAGTACTTGCATAATTTGTCTCTATCTTTTTGCTTTCTTCTGTATTCTGTATGTTTTCGATACTTCATAAAAAATTAAAAACTTATAATCATCTTATTTTAGTACTTTTTCCCCTAAAATTCATTGTCCCTTGGCTAGAAATGCTTAGCACATTCATGTGAAGCACGATTGATGCTTATTTGGATTTATTCCTACCATATTGTTTGTACCTTCTATTTATTTGTCCAGCCTGCTTGCTTTTGGTTGTTTGTTTTCTCTCAGTTTTTGCCTTCTCCATCTTGTCTGTCATTCTCACACTCAGTTCTTCCTGGAGCAATGGACAGACATTATGATCCTACTTTGTGAATGAGATAACTGAGGCTCATGGTGGTTGCTGCTTGTCCAAGGTAGAGAGGCAGAGGGAGGAGGGTCTGTGATGGCCAGCTCAGGGTCTGACCAGCCTGTGAAGGCTCCGTTATTTATCCCGGGATGACGGCCTTGTCTAGAATTGTCCTTTCTGCCAGGTCATTTGCATTCCTGTGGGCAGGTAGGCCAGGAAAGGAAGGCCCGAGGCCACTGGCCAGCAGTGTGACATGCACACGACCAGGGCCCCAGCTGTGGATCCTCTCCTCAAGCTGCATTGGCTGTGCTCACTTGGCCCCTCCCATGGGGGGTCCACTTGGACAGTCTCTCTCTTCCCGAGTCTAGACAGGGAGCAGAGGGTGCCTGAAAACCAGGAACCCGAGAGGAGCTGAACGGAGAGACTCTTCCCAAATGGGTGGGGCAGGGTGAGGAAGACCAGCATGGGACAGCCAAGCCTGCCAGACCCAGAGAGGAAGGGGTTTGTGTAGCAGAGCCTCCGAAATTCACGTCTGCCCGAACCTCTGACTGCAACATTCTCTGGAGACAGGATCTTTGTAGATGTCATTAGTAGAGGATCAAAATGAGATCATACTGGTTCAGGATGTGCCCTAAATCCAAAACTAGTGTCCAGGTAAGAAGAGGAGAGGTACAGAGACACACACAGAGGAGGTGACAGGAAGACGGAGACCGAGACTGGAGTGATGTATCTTCAAACCTGGGAATGCCAAGGATCCTGGCAACCACTGGGAGCTGGGAGAGGGAAGAAGGAGCCTCCCTGGGGCCTTCAGAAGCAGTGTGGCCCTGTCTACACCTTGACTCCACACTCTGGTCTCCAGAACTCTGGGGAGAACTCTGTGGTTTTAAGGCACCAGTTTATAATCATTTGTGGCCACAGCCCAAGGCATTCCCACAAAGGGCTCTAAGCAGTTGCTACCTCTTATTGGGTAAGGTGAGCGTATACCCACGAACCCTGGTGGGCCATCACTGTAGAAGAGGACGGTCCACAGAGCCAAGAGGCAAGGTGAGAGCATTCCCATGGACGCCACATGGGCCATCACAGTAGGAGAGGCTGGCCCATGGAGTCAGGAGCTTGCTTGAGGATGCAGCCGTGGCCGGTACACACGTGACCTGGCAGAGACTGGGGAACTAGGTTCTCCACTCACTCATGTCCTTCCCCTTGGGAAAGCAAGAGCCTCCCTCTGCTTTTCTGTCCTTTCTAGGGAGGAACAGGTGGGCAACTGAGTTTTAAAGCCATCCATACAGGGCTGAGGACGGGGTGGGGGAAGGGCAGAGGGGTCTGGAGGACAAACATGTGCATCCAGCACAAGGGCCTGCACTCAAAATTTGTCTCCTCCCAACCTAGGGTTACTACTTAAAAACTGCTTAAAGCTATATCTCCTTTTTAAGTCTGTAAAAATCTTTTTTTTTTTTTTGATGCATAGTAACTTTGCACCCCATAGTTATCTCTAGCCTTCCAAGTCACCTCCTGAGCAACCATGGGAAAACACTTCAGTGATGAACCAGCTGCTCTGGTATCTTCCCGTGAACCCTCTATGAGGCTTCACCACATTCGCCCTGCCCCAGCTGCTGGCCTCCTGGCTGGTCCTGGACACGCCAGGCATGCGTCTGCCACAGGGCCTTGACACATGCTTCTCTGGCTGTCCAGGGCCCCTCCCCTACTCATCTGCATGCTTTGGGGACGGGGAGGAAATTGGAACTGGTATTTAGTGAGTTGAGGCCAGGGATGCCGCTGCACACCCCTCAGAGCACAGGACATCCCACAATGGAGATGTAGCCACCCCCAAGTGTCAGTGGTGCCAGGCTGAGAAGCCCTGCCTCAGTCAGATGGAGATTTCTCCAACCCTGTTGTTCAACTTGCAGCTCACTTGGCCTCCTCGCCCCGCCCCTCCCCTTCTCTGCTTTCTCTCTCTCTCCATCACTTACTGCCATAGGATGAACCACGCATTTTACCTCCTTACTGGGTTCTTCCATGTGCTTCCTTGGGGGATCATAAGCCCGAGGGTGGCAGGGGTTCTGTCTGTTTTGTTCAGTGTTGTATCCTCAGAGCCTAAAACCTGGCTCTCAGTGAATGCACAATGAATACCCTTTGGAGAACGAATTAGTGAATCGGAGCTTGAAAACTTCTGACTCGGGTCACATTACCTGCACAGTGTGTGTGTGTGTGTGTGTGTGTGTTTAAGAGACGGGGTCTTGCTCTCTTGCTCAGTGTAGTAGTGGTGTGATCATAGCTCACTGCAGGCTCCAACTCCTGGGCTCAAGTGACCCTTCTACCTCAGCCTCCTGAGTAGCTGGGACTGCAGGCACAGGTCACCATGCTGGGTTACTTTTTAAATTTTGTTTTTGTAGAGACGAGGTCTCACTATGTTGCCCAGGCTGGTCTTGAACTCCTGGTCTCAAGTGATCCTCTCACCTCGGCCTCTCAAAGTGTGGGATTATGGCCAGGCTCGGTGGCTCAGTCTGTAATCCCAGCACTTTGGGAGGCCCAGGCGAGTGGATTGCCTGAGCCTGTTGGTTCGAGACTGGCCCGGGCAATTTGGTGAGACCTCATCTCTACAATAAAATAAAATAAAAAATTAGCTGGGCATGGTAGTGCGCGCCTGTAGTTCCGGCTATTTGGAAGGCTGAGGTGGAAGGATTACCAGAACCCAGCTGGTCAACGCTGAGGTGGCTGTGAGTGTGCCACTGCACTCCAGCCTGGGTGACAGAGTGAGACTCCAACTCAAAACAAAACAAAACAAAACAAAAAAAGTATGGGATTGCAGGTGTGAGCCATCATATCTAGCCTGCATGGTGTTTTAAAAATACCAGATTAGTTGCCAGCATGAAAAACCACTGCATTCCATTTTGTTACCTGAGCCCAGGGGTTTGAGACCAGCCTAGGCAATCTGGCAAGACCTCATCTCTATCATAAATCAAAAAATTAGCCTGGCATGGAGGTGCACGCTTGTTGTTCCAGCTACTTGGGAGACTGAGATGGAAGGATAGGTTGAGTCCAGCAGGTCGAGGTGGCGGTGGCCATGATCATGCCACTGCACTCCAGCCTGGGCGACAGAGTGAGACACCAACTCAAAAAATAAAATAAAATAAAACATCAACAGATAAAGCAGCCACGACTTCTCAATTCAGGCCCTAGAGCGAGACACAAGAGCTGCCTGGAGCCCAGTGGCAGTGAGGAGCAGTTTAGCCCATGGCCTTAGGCTGGTCTGCCCAGCTGGGTGCACTGACCTGCAAATGCACACACAGGAATCCTAGTCTGAACTGAACAGTGGAGTCACCTGTTAGGCAGCACAGCGACCGAGTCATCTGCTGAGAGACGGTGATCCCAGTACCTTGGGAGACTGACCACTGGAAGCATTCGAGTCCTCTATCCTGGGGATGTGGGTATAGGCTGGGAAGGAGGGGTGGAAATGGGGTGGGGCTGCTGGGAGGGCCAGTCACCCCCAGCTGGCCTTCGAGGCCATCAAAACCTGCTTCCAAAGGTACCAGGGCCATCAGCAAGACACCATCCCCTCCGTGCTCACCTTTTTCTTCCGCCTTCCACATCCCATCATAGTGGTATGCCAGAATGTATCGACTTATCTTATTATCATTTTGTTAGGTGTCATGTTTGCACCCTGTTCCCACCCAGCAGCATCCAGTGAATATACTCGGTGTTGCCAGGAGCCAGCCTGAGCTTGCACAGGTGGGGGCAGCTTTACAAGGGCTTTTCCTTCATGCTGAACTGACATGCAATGCGCGGGCTCCCTCCATGAATGGCCAGAACGAGTCTCAGCATGGATGGGCAGAGTGTTGCCAAGGTAACCCCCACGCCTGGCCTAGGCCAGAAAAGATGCTCTGGTGTTGGGGTCACCGAGCATGCCCTACCCTGAGGGGACACTCAGGGCTGCCTGCATACACATGCGCGCGCGCACACACACACACACACACACGCACACGCACACACACACACACACACACACACACACACGAGGAGGAAGGCTTGCATTGGCGACTGCTTGCTTTATGCCAACAGCAAACACTCCTTGTGTGTCCAGTTGTTGGACCTTATTCTAAGAGGGTCATGAGGCTTATCTCACCAAATCCTCACCATAAACACACGAGCAACCACTGTCTGTTTAAAAATCATACTCGTATTGAAAATGAGAAAATGGAGGCACAGAGAGGACATGTAGCTTGCCCAAGATCACACAGCTGTAGTCAGCAAGGCAGGGTTTAAACTCAGACAGTCCATCCCAGAGCTCAGCTCTTAGTCGTGTTGAGGAAGTAGGTTCAAGGAGTTGTGGCTTCTGACGCTTCTCTCTCTTCCCTCATGGGCGAGGTCTTTTCCTCACTAATGTTGGACTTGGCTTTGTCCAGTAGGATGTGGACAACAGTGACAGCCTACCCATCCAAGCCTGGACTCAAGATGCAGCTGTTTCTGCCAGTCCTCGGGACTTTGCTGTGGGAAGAACTTCCTACTTAAAGTAGGACAGAAAATAGACAATTTTAAAAAGGAGAATGGGCCAGGTGCGGTGACTCACACCTGCAATCCCAGTATCTTGGGAGGCGGAGGTGAGAGGACTACCTGAGCCCAGGGGTTTGAGACCAGCCTGGGCAATTTGATGAGACCGCATCTCTACCATAAATCAAAAAATTAGCCTGACATGGAGGTGCACGCTTGTTGTTCCAGTTACTTGGGAGACTGAGGTGGAAGGATAGACTGAGCCCAGCAGGTCGAGGTGGCGGTGGCCATGATCATGCCACTGCACTCCAGCCTGGGCGACAGAGTGAGATACCAACTCAAAAAATAAAATAAAATAAAACATCAACAGATAAAGCAGTCACGACCTCTCAATGCAGGCCCTAGAGCGAGACACAAGAGCTGCCTGGAGCCCAGTGGCAGTGAGGGGCAGTTTAGCCCATGGCCTTAGGCTGGTCTGCCCAGCTGGGCACACTGACCTGCAAATGCACACACAGGTCCTAGTGATTGTCTGAACTGAACATTGGAGTCACCTGTTAGGCAGCACAGCGACCGAGTCACCTGCTGAGAGACAGTGAGCACTGCTCTGATGGTGATTCTTAAGGGCTTTTGTGTTCCTTCCTCTTTCTTCCTCTTTCTTCCTCTCCTCCCAGTCTTCCCCCCTTTTTTTTCTTAAGTTGTTTTAGAGACAGGGTCTCCCTCTGTCTCCTAGACTGGACTGTGGTGGAGCGATCATAGCTCACTCCTGCCTCAAACTCTTGGGCTCAAGCGATCCTCCCACCTTGGCCTCCCAAGTAGCTGGGGCTACAGACATGTGCCAGCACACTCGGCTAATGTTTTCATTTTTTGTGGAGACGAGGCCTCGCTATGTTGCCCGGGTTGTTCTCGAACTTCTGACCTTAAGGGATCCTCTCACTTTGGCCTCCCAAAGCACTGGGATTATAAATGTGAGCCACGGCACCTGGCCCATTCTCCTTTTGAAAATCTTCTGCTTTCTGTCCTCCTCAGGAAGAGGTCACTGGTAGGGTAGAGAGTAAAACCAGGAGTGGCAGAGCCTGATCCTAGATTTAGGCAGCTGCCTCCAGGGTGCGGGAAGCCCCCATCAGAGCTTCTCATCAGGGTGGGGCCTGGCCTGCTTTTGGGACATTAGTTTGGAACCCGCCCCCGCCAGTCCCTGACCAGTGCCTGTCCCAGGGACCTTCTGCCTCCTCTGGTGTCTCCTGTGCTACATGCCCCAGTCCCCTGCAGCTGCCAGAGCTGAAGTTTCGCCTTTAAGAAGGGATGCGATATCACAGCACTCTCATGACTAAAGTGCCCAAGAGTCGCGTCTCTGACATCGCTGGAAGAGAAGGAAAAGGAAGAGGCTGAGGAAAGTCAGAGCTCAGCAGTATTTCTGAGATGCTGTCTTCACACTCCCCTCCCTTCATGCCTTGGCCCCTGCAGGGACGGTCACACAGACCTCAAACAGCCGGGCAGAAATGTATCCTGTGATCCATCACGCGTGATC
>NW_007260538.1:131667-207537 GCF_000164805.1 Carlito syrichta | reverse complement strand
CCAGGCGGGTCTCGAACCCGCGGGCTCAGGCAATCCACTGACCTCAGCCTCCCAAAGGCGTGGGATTACAGGCTGAGCCACCAAGCCCGGTTGCTAATCCTTTTCTTATAGTGTTATGATAAATGTTCAGGGTCTGCTTATGAGTGAGTTTTTGCCAACTGTAAATGTGACAAAGGCCTAACATCCAGATCTACAAGGAACTCAAACGTGCCAAAAGGAAAAAAACAAACAACCCTATTAAAAAATGACCCAAGACAGGCTCGGTGGCTCAGCCTGTAATCCCGTGCTTTGGGAGGCTGAGGTGAGTGGATTGCCTGAGCCCGCGGGTTCGAGACCCGCCTGGGCAGCGAGACCTCATCTCTACAATAAATCAAAAAATCAGCCGAGCATGGTAGCCCATGCCTGTAATTCCGGCTACTTGGAAGGCTGAGGTGGAAGGATCGCGGAGCCCAGCAGGTCGAGGCTACGGTGACCGGGAGCAGCCACTGCACTCCAGTCTGGGCGACGAAGTGAGACTCCAACTCAAAAAAAAAAAAAAAAAAGACCCAAAATTCTTTTCTTCAGCTGTGCAATGAGGATTCTCCCCTTCGACAAATGCTTGTTTCTACTATGAGCTCAGTATTTCCAGAAGAGACAGAAACAAGCGGGAAAGACTGACAGGGTATGAACAAACTTCACATATCCACATATGCTTGTTTCTACTATGAGCGCAGCATTTCCAGGAGAGACAGAAACAAGCAGGAAAGACCAGGGCACTCCTCCCAGGAGGTTCCATTTTGGGAGTGTGGGGATAGTTGATAAGTAAGAAAATAGGCCGGGCCCAGTGGCTCATGCCTGTCATCCCAGCACATTGGGAGGTCGAGGAGGGAGAATTGCTTGAGCCCGGCCTGTTCGAGACCGGCCTGGGAAACACAGCAAGACCTCATCTCTACAAAAAGTAAAATAAATAAATAAATAAATAAGCTGGGCGTGGTGGTGCATGCCTGTAGTCCCGGCTCCTTGGGAGGCTGAGGCAGAAAGATCCCCTGAGCCCACAAGATCGAGACTGTGGTGAGCTGTGATCATACCACTGCCCTTTAGCTTGAGTGGGTGACAGAGTGAGACTCTGACTCAAAAAAAAAAAAGGAAAAAGAAAAATGAAAAGAACTGTGACCAATACGTGCTACAGTAAAAAGAAAACAAGGTGAGAATGGGCACAGAGACGTCTCTGGGGAGGTAATGTTTAGGCTGAAGACTTGGGAGAAGAGAGCACTGATAAGAAGAGCTCACATTTATGGAATGCCTGCTGTATGCTGGGTTCTGCTCTCAGAGTTTATGTGTATCGATCCTTCCACCCTCCCACAAACCATTTTACAGGTGAAGAAACGAAGGAACAGAGTGGTCAGATAACTGGTCCAAGGTCCCACAGCCAGCAGGAGTTGGAGTTGGACTTGAAAGCAACCATCTAGGTTTAGAAAAGTGTCCCTTAAGCGCCGTCTTCCACTGTGTGAGGGCTCGGAGGCGGGAGTAAGCTCAGCCTGTCCTAGAAACAGAAGGAAGATCAGCGGCTTGAGGTCCGAGGAGTAGACAGGAACGGGAAGTACAGAGAGAGAATGGCAGCACAGATCTATCGGGAGAGTTAGGTAAGAAAACCTCCAAGTACGGGAATTAGCCCAGTGCCCTCAAATAGCTGGTACACACCACCAGCCGTGGCCAAGCAGAAGCCTGGTGCCTGGCAGACGGGGATCCGCTGAGGGTCAGGCAGATGGACCGTGTTAGCCCCGGAAGTGTGTTTACAAGGGGGTCTGCTGAGGAGAGTGGGGGAGACTTCCAGAATGCCAGCCATCATCAGAGTTGACCGCCACATGCTCAGGCTCCAGGTCCCCCCTCCCCTGCACCATCTGCCCTCTTTCTCCTGAACAGTGCCACTTAGATCCTAAAGCCTGAAACACAGAGGCAGGCATGCAGGGAGGCCAGCCATCAGAAGACGCAGGCAGAGAAGGGAATGACATTCCATGAACTGGGACCGTCCGTGGCTGTGGCAACACTGGACGCTGGAACTGGCAGGAAGGACTCTTCCCTGGAGGCCTGAGAGGTATCGAGGCCCATCCACACCATGACTGCAGACTTCTGGCTCCCAGACTCATAAGGACATAACTATTGTCCTAAGGCCCCTGGTCTGTGATGGTTTGTTCCAGCGGCCCCGGGGATGACTGCAGTGGGTACATCCACCCTGGCCTCATGGAACCCACATGGCACTCTGTTAGCGGCATTGTGTGTTTGGTATTTTCTTCTCATCTTCATTTTCTGACTTGGAGTCACTCCACCGCTGCTTTCTGCATGCTAGTGTTAACGGCCATGCCAGTTGTTCCAGTGTCTTCCACAGCTAATCACAGGTCTGATTAGCTGATGTCGTTTTCTAGAACTAAGGGTCAGCAGGTTGCTGGAAGACTCCCGGTGCCTAATGAGACTCTGCCACTTCTTCTTGCCCCTTGGTTTGATCAGGAAGCTGGCTGCTTGGACTAATGCCATCAAGGAGCACCCATGCTTGGGTGGGGCTGAATTGGGCCATTTCCCTAGCATAGGGAAAGCCAGGTGCAGTAGTTCTCATCCAGCACTTTGGGAGGCGGAGGCAAGAGGAATGCCTGAGTCCAGGGATTCGAGACCAACCTGGACAACTTGGGAAGACCTCATCTCTACAATAAATAAAAAAAAATTAGCCGGTTACAGTGGCGTATGCCTGTGGTTCCAGCTACTTGGAAGGCTGCAGTGACCGTGAGCAGCGTGCCACTGCACTCCAGCCTGGGTGACAGAGTGAGACTCCAACTCAAAAAAAAAAAAAATCAAGTGGAGGAGAGATCCACACAAGGGACACTTGTGTGGCAAAGAGCAAGGGGTCAGGGAAGTCGGAGTGGGGAGTTCCTGTCTCAGGCATCAGGAATTCCCAGAGCGATAGTCCCAGCTTCCTTGGGAGGTTTTCCCCACTCAGTCCAGAACTAAATCCTCTCTCAGGTGGTATCTCAGTGTAGTTTTGATTTGCATCTCCCTGATGATTAGTGAGGTTGAACATTTCCTCGTGTGTCTGTTGGCTGCTCGGATGTCTTCATTTGTGAAGTGTCTGTTCATATCTTTCACCCATTTTATAATGGGGTTGTTTGTTTTTTTCTTTTCAGCATGTTTGAGTTCCTTGTAGAACCAAGATGTTAAGCCTTTGTCAGACCTGGAGTTGGCAAATACTTTTTCCCAGTCTGTAGGCTGTCTCCCTGCTCTCTTGATGGTTTCTTTGGTTTTGCAGAAGCTTGTCAGTTCAAACATTTCTCAATGTCCCCTGGAGAGAACAACCACTCCATAGGGAACCACTGGCCTAGGTCTACCTAGTTAGTAAGAAGAGTTATGACAAAAGCATTGTCCTGCATGCTTTATAGGTATTATTGCGTTAACATTCACAACAGCTGGGTGTGCTGGCTCACGCCTGTAACCTCAGCACTTTGGGAGGTCAAGGAAGGAGAATTGTTTGTGGCCTGGAGTTTGAGACCAGCCTGGGCAACATCTACAAAAAAAGAAAAAAAAATAGCTGGTGTGGTGTTGTGTATCTGTAGTCCCTACTATTCGGGAGGCTGAGGCAGGAGAATCGCCTGAGCCCAAGAGGTCAAGGTTCGGTGATCCGTGATCATGCCACTGCACCCCAGCCTGGGTGATAGACAGAGTGAGATTCCGACTAAACAAACAAACAAACAAAACACCCCACAACAATCCTATGAAGGGCACGTGTATTCCCCCGTCTTGCAGGTGAAGGAACTGAGTGTGGCTCAAAAAAGCACTTGTTGGTGGTGCAGGTGAGCTCTTAGACACACAGTTAAATGGTACTTTGGATCCCAGATGGGGAGGCGACATGGGTCTAGAAGAACCCCTCAGGGAAGGAAGGAGCTTCCTTGCTTGGCAGTGAAATCCCCAGCCCAGAAGGGGCATGGTGGGCAGTGCCACCTGGCCAGGCCTGGAACCCAGGGCTTCTGGATTCCGGGAACATCTTGGCCTGCTTGGGGTTCCTTCCATCTGAGAACCAAATGACTCTTGAGCATAAAATCCTCCAGTGCTTCTTCCAAAGGCCCTTGATATGACAAGCACAGATGGGAAACTCTCCTCTGTCCACCTTCCTGTGCAGGGAGGGTGTCCCTCCCAAGTGTCATACATCCTGCAGGCGCTTGAAAAGCGTAGGGCTCTTCTCAAAGACCCTCACTCTCAAGGACTCAGAGTCAATTTGGTGCAGAGAAGCTTCAGTGCAGACAGGAGCACAACACCCCACAACAATCCTATGAAGTGGGCACGTATATTCCCCCATTTTGCAGGTGAAGGGACTGAGTGCTCAGGGAAAAGGCCAGGCTGTGGCCAGGCAAGTGGCTCTTCACACACAGGAACCGCCACAGACACCTTCAGTCACAGGGAAAAAGCCAGCCTTGCTGGTTGCCCAAATGCATGATTTTTAGCTCTGTCTGGGGATGCATTCACTGGAATCGTGCCTGTGAGGTCAGATGGGCTGTGCTGGAAATTCAGTGAATGAATGATGCTTAAGTCTCAGCATCCCTGCCCCATTCTGGGCCAATGCTGGCAATCTGCGGCTGCAGCGCAGGAGCTCCCGTGGACAGCATTGCAGTACTGCAGACTAGGTGGGATTCACCAGGGGACGGGGAGGAGTGCAGGGTGTTGGCCTCATTAGGATGAGGGGAGACACACAGAGAACTGTACAGAGAGCGGGTCAAGTCCACAGCAGCTGCTGATGGTCATCATTTCTCCAGCAAACAGTCTCCAGTGTCCCTTCCTCTGGGCCATTCCACCCACAGTAGCCCCCACCCAAGCTGCTGTCTCACACAGGCCCTGTGGAAGTCCCTTTGTGACCCCTGTGACCTCAGGAACACACTTATGAATTTGTTATGATCTGCTTCCCTTTCCACTAGATTGCTGGGTCCCACGAGGCAGGGCCGCATCTGTTTGGTTTATTTCTGCGACCCCAGTACTGGAACGGTACCTAGGAAAAGGCCAACATGCTGTTGTTGAAGGAATTATGGGATTTGTGGAAAGCACAGACTGGGTTTTGTCAAATTTAAGACACCGCAAGTGAGAAAACCACTTCCCGGTGGTCTGGGCCACGCTATTGACTGCAAGTCTCATCTTTATTTCACAGATGCTCAGTGTGGGCTTGTGGGTAAGATGCTCCGTGGTGGGGACCCTGGCATAGAAGGCGTGTGTCCACATTGCACATTCCTCCCCCTAGTATGGTCCAGGGCTGTTGTGGGCATGTCATGGCCTTTCTCTGGGGCTGCACCTTCGCCACTCGAAGGTAAACCAACACGGAGGCCAATGTCAGAGGCTCACCCCATTCAGGGGTTGTGACTCCTGTGACCCACATGCTAGGCATGCCGCAGGTCCACTTCCTTGGCTCTCGGGGTTCTAGTGTGCCACAGCCGGCCTGGTCTCATTTTCCAAACACCCCTGGTCAGGGGTGTTCACGACGCATGGCCCAAGGAGAGGAAGGAATGGGTTGAATGCATGGAGGATTTGACCCATTTCTGCAAAAAAGACTGTGACTGAAAAGTCCTTCTATGAGTGTATGGAATATATGCATACATACATGTGTGTGCATGTACATATGTGTAGATTTGCTAACAAAAAAGTCTGTGGTATAAAATGGTATGCACAATAGGATCCCACTGTCTGTGAAGATACAGAATTATATCTCTACAGGGGGATATAGGTGTACAAAATGATGATTAAATGTTAACAGCGATTTTCTAAGGCTGATGATGGGGTAAAGGTAATTCTTTCTTTCTTGGAGTTTTCTGGAGCAGTTGATACTTTTTAGTAGCAGGCATTACTTATGGAATCAGAAAGAATACCTCTCAGGCTGAGCGCAGTGACTCAAGCCTGTAATCCCAGCACTTTGGGAGGCCGAGGTGAGAGGATTGCCTGAGCTCAAGTGTTCGACAACAGCCTGGGAAACTTGGTGAGACCTCGGCTCTACAAGAAATAAAAAAAAAACATCAACTGGGCATAGTGGCTTGCACCTGTGTTTCTGGCTACTTGGAAGGCTGAGGTAGAAGGATCACCTGAGCCCAGCAGGTCAAGGCCGTGGTGGCCATGAGGGTGCCATTGCATTCCAGCCTGGGTAACAGAGTGAAACTCCAACTAAAAGAAAAAAAAATACCCCCCAAATGATTTCACGGTGGTACAAAAGCCCCACAGAAATAAACGAGACCAAATATAGATACGTATCACCACTCATGTGGTTCTCCTTACTGGGAGGGCAGACCCGAATCTACATATGGCAGACATCAGGAAACCCCCTCGAGGGCTCTTGTATTGCAAAAGGAAAAGAAGGGTTGTGTTCCTCAAAGATGCTTCGTCTCTTAAAAGGCAAGGAGGTACCGAGGTCCCGCTTCAGCTTTGAGGAAACTGGAGCACATGGCAGGTGTGGGCATGACCCGAAGGGAGCCTGCCCTGTGGAAGGACGACTTCTGGGAGGCACGGCAGATCAGTGACAAAGCTGAAAGGCAGCAGGTGTGTTAGGTCATGTACTGTGTCAGCATCAGATTGACTAAAGTTGGTGGTGTGCATGTAAAAAGAATATTCTTATTTTTTAATTTTTTATTTTTTGAGTTGGAGTCTCACTCTGTCGCCCAGACTGGAGTGCAGTGGCCGCTCCCGGCTGCCACAGCCTCGACCTGCTGGGCTCAGGACACATTTTTTTTCTTAATGCAAATGTGTGTGTGTGTGTGTGTGTGTGTGAGTGGCTCCCCAACCACCGCTCCATCCATCCATCCATCCATCCACCTACCTACCTACTTATTTGTATATCTAGGCAGTGGGAAAGAAGAGGAGAGAAGAGAGGGAGAGACAGACAAAAAGAGAGAGGAAGAGAGAGACAGAGAGAAGATGAGGCAACATGTAAGCAACAGGTGAGCCTCAGTAAAGGGAGGGTGAACAGCAGGATTCAGAATCAGGCAGCAAGCAGAAGGTGAGCAGCGAGTGGGAGAGTGAGCGCGTGAAGCTTCTTCTGCAATTACAGCCGTTCCCATCGCTGACATCACAGCCTGAGCTCCGCCTCCTGTCAGACCAGCGGCAGCATCAGATTCTCAGAGGCGAGCGAACCCTATTGCGAACTGCACATGCAAGGAACCTAGGCTGCACACTTCTTAGGAGAATCTAATGCCTGCTGGGCTGAGGTGGAGCTGAGGCGGTGGTGCTAACGCCAGGGAGCCGTCGCAAATGCAGATGAACACGAGCAGAGAGGTTTGACGGCAGAGACCGTAATGTCCATTGCTTGCAGACTCATCCCAAAATAATAATTTCATAGTAATAATCATCTCATTATATAGTACAATGTAATAATAGTAGAAATAAAGTTCACAATGAATATTATGCACTTGACTCATCCCAAGCCATCCCTCCCCCCAGTTCGTGGAAAAATTGTCTTCTGTGAAACCGGTCCCTGATGCCTAAAAAGTTGGGAACCGCTGGTATACGGTATTCTCTGCCCAGTCACTGAGTCATTGTAACCTTTAAAGTAAGTTGGACATTCTGAATATAAGGTTAAAACATTAAGCAAAACTCAAATGCATAGAGATTATACTTTCTAATGGCTAAGAGGTTCTGGCTCCCTGGTTTGAACCCCTCACCCTCTGCCAAGTACACGATGTGCAACCTTAGCCAAGTCACCTTGGCTTTCAGTCTCTTCAGTGGCAAGATGGAATTGAGAGCTGTGATGGCTGGTGCAGATGTGCAAAGCACATGAAGTGGCATGCCCAAGTGCCATGTATTGATCTCTTCCATTTGGCTGCGAGTCCCGAGAGAAGCAATTTATTTATCTGTTTCTCCCACACCAAAAAAAAAAAAATCACAGAACCTTAAATGGGGTAGTTGGCTGGTAAGTGCTGGCGGGCAGGAATTGAGGAGGCAAAGAGGAAGAAAGAGAAGAAGGAACAAAAGATAAAAAGGAAGGGAGAAAAAAGCAAAAGAAAACAAAACCCAGATAAGCCCCGATCCCCAGACCTCAGCCTCCACATCTGTGAAATGGACACACGCTCCCATCTGCCTCAGGGGCATGCATTCAAATGCTCCCATGAGCCAAGCAGGCAGTGGAAGGGGACCAGAGAGAAGCAAGGAGAAGGAGTGGCGACTTTGGCAAGTCGGAAAGCCCACGTCCAAGCCCTGCATACGGCCGTGTGGGCAGGTGGTCCTGTAGGGCCAGATTGACTGGATCTTCCCAGTAGGCCGGGAGGAAGCCTCAGACACGACTAGTGAGAATGTAAAATGGTGCAGACGCTTTGGCAAAAAGTTTAGCAAAAGTTAAAGAAAAGGTCACCGTAGGACCAAGCCTTTCTACCCTTCAGTGTCCACTCAAGAGAAAGGAAAACAGACGTTCACACAAAGACTTGCCTGTGAGTGCTTACTGCAGCATTTTTCATAAGTACTAAAAAGTGGAAGCAGCCCAGCCTGTGACTAGATGAACAAAACATGGTGCATCCACACCATGGGATGTTACTTAGCAACAAAAGAAATGAACGATTGAGCCATGCTACCACGTAGAAGAACTCTAAACACACACCAAGCGGAAGGCGTGGCACCAGAGACCATATATGGTGCAATGCCATTCATATGAAATGTCCAGAGCAGGCAAGGCTAGAGATGGAAAGCATAGAGATGAACAGAGGCTCTAAAATGAGAGCAGGAAGGCTGCCCAGCTCCGTAAATTTACTAATAGTCATTGAGTTGTACACTTGAAATGACTTGTGTATGATTCTAATTTTTTGGCAACCCTGGGTAGACCACACAAAACGTAAATTCAGGCCTCCTAGTGGGTTGTCAGAGGATTTCACGAGATAACCAAAGTTGACTCTGAGTTACTAAGTCCTCACTGTATGCTGGAGACTAGTTCATGCTGTTCTTTACTTGATTAATAAAGCTGATCAATCCTTACAATGGCCTTTTGAATTAGGAACTCTGATGACCCCCATTTTACTGAGAAGGAGACTAAGTCCTGGAGTGAATATGATACAAATTGTCCAAGACCGAATAGCTTGGAAATGGCAAAACCACAAAGAACTCTGGGAGAAGCTCTATGATACTCTTGCATTTCCGCACGACTTACAAGCTGAGCACTGCCTATGTGTGTTCTGGATGGTCTTCTCAAGGGTGTTTCTATAGTGAATGGTCTTGGAAGACAGGGATCGTGTCCCCTTCTGGAGCAAAGAGCAGGTATGCTTAAGGTCCAATATGACAAAGACATTGTCTCTCTCCGGGGAGAAGGTCAGGCAGGTTCACTGCCTGTTTTAGTCAGGTTGGGCTGCTATAAAAATAACATCAGTTTGGTGGTTTAAACAACCTACGTTTATTCCTCACAGTTCTGAAGGCTGGGAAGTCTGAGATGAGGATGCCAGCATGGCTGGGTTCTGGCAAGGGCTCTTTTCCTGGCTTGCAGATGGCCAACTTCTTGCTATATCCTCAAACAGTGGAGAGATACTAAGCTCTGGTCTCTCTTCCTCTTCTTATAAGGGTATTAATTCCATCATGGGGCTCTGCCCTCATGACTTCATCTAAACTGAATTACTTCCTAAAGGTCCCATCTCCTAATAACATTGCGTTCAGGGTTAAGGGTGCAACAACATGTGAGTTTGGGAATGAGGGACACAAACATGTCATCCATAACACCTTCCATTATAAAAGATGGGGGTTCTCAAAGCTGAGGGCTCCTCTCCTGAAACATAATCCACTAGATGGGCAAATGTCACTGGTCCCCTCCGCATAACCCTATGGCAATGATAGCTCTGGCAACTGGTGCAGAAAAATGCAGATACACTGGCTGTCCTTTGAATCCAACTAAGGGGTCTTGTGTCTTCTGCCAGCATCCTCAGAACTGTGACAGTTTGATTTGCCGGCACACACTAGGGTGAAATCTCAGAGCCTTCAGAGTTCTTGACCGAATTTGGAGCTGCCGAGATCCCAAACCTCATGAGCCCACTGCAGAGTAGGCATTGATTAAATGTCAGTTCTCTCTCTCTCTTCTCCTCTCTAAGGCATGCTGGGCTGTACTAAACCAGCTCTGCAAGTGTCACTGATCTCATTAGACCCAAAGCCACGAGCCAAGTTCTGGGAATGGTGTTGTGTTCACCAAGCCAGCCTGCTCAGACATCCCTACCCTGCTTCTGTTGACCCAAGATGTCACATGGCTTTGTTAACAGCCAGGAGCATCTACTCCAGATTCATTTCAGGAGGCAATCTTCCCTTTGAATATGTTTATTTCTCTAAAGATATTGATTATATTCCTGGAGACATTAGTAATGGTCTTCATGTCAACATCATTTAAGAGTAACAAAGGGCTGCTATGGATACAATGGTTAGAAATTTTGTTTCTGGGTTTTGTTTCCCTCCTGGTTTTTGTAGGCTAAAATGTAGCTTCTTTACGTCAAAAGTTATCAGTGCTGGAGTGTCCTTTCAGAAGATCACCTTTATCAAGGGTCCTGGCTTTTAGGAGACTTACAAATCAGTGATCAGGAAGAACCTGTGTTTTCCAATAAGGTAGCCACAAGCCACATGTGGTTATGCAGCACTTGAAGTGCAGCTGTGTGTGGTAAAATACACACTGGATTCCAAAAACAGATTAAAAATATGGAGAGTATCTTATTAATAATGTTTATATTGATCACGGGTAGAAGTGATAACATTTTCAATCTAATGGGGTAAACACAGTGCATTATTCAATTAACTTAATCTTTTTATTCTTACTTTTTTGAATGTGGTTGTTAGAACATTTAAAATTTTCTATGTGATTCACACTGTGTTTTCGCTGGTTTAGAACTTCATCCTTCTCTGCCTCCTCCTCATGTGGGCTTTATGACCTTTCTGTTAAAACACCGGATTTAGGGTCACCCCTAAACCATATGTCACTTTTGGAGGAATTAGAAGAAGAGACCTCTCTGTTGAGACACTACCTCCAACAGTCAGAAAATCATCATAATATACTGGATGATTTTTTGGAAGGCTAGAAAGTTGTTATAATGATGTAGCATGAGTATCGCCATCTGATGGTGGCACCAAGGGCCGTGGACAATCGAGTGTGGGTCTCTACTGCTTGTCTGTGTTGGAGTGAGGTTTGCAGAGAAGTCTTTTCCCCTGCCATTCCTCCACCCCAACAGTTCATGAGGCTTGCTTCCACTTGGGCACGGAGCTTTCAACAGAAGAGAAGGGACGGATCGCCTCTGTCCAACTCGATTTGAGGGGCAAAAAATATTGCCTGGATGTTTTTGTTAGATTTTTTTTTCAGGGGTATTTTTCCAGGGATAACAAAAAAACATAAAGAAAGACCAAATGGTTACTCTCTGGCCCGAAGTAGCCCTGGCATTGTCTTATTCTCTAAGCAGATGTCATGGGTACATTATCATGATTCATGGTGGGAAGACCAGGAATTAAAGTTCCTCTCTCAAAAAATGCAAGATTTTAGCACAGGCATTGTTCTAGACAAATCTCTTCTGGGAAGGGAAAAATGGAAGATATTTTTGACTTTCTGAGCCACAGGGTTTCAGTCAGTGACTCAGTTCTCCTGCTGTAGCACAATGGCAGCCACAGGCGATATGGAAATGGATTTGGGTGGTTGTGTTCCAATAAAACTTTATTTACAAAATAGGCAGTGATTAGATTCGGACCTTGGCTCATAGTTTGCCAGCTCTTGTTCTAGAAGGAGTTGCCCCATGGGCCAACCCACATGCAGATGAATTTTAATGCAGATGAATTTTATTTTTTGCCCATTCAAAAATTACACTGGGTAGCTAACAATGACAAATAAGGTTTTTCACTCATAAGCAGACCCTGAACAATTATATAATACTATAAGAAAGGGATTAGCAGTAGTGGGAAACTGCCAGGGGAGGGAGGGCGAGCACACCTCATCAAGAAGAGTACCTGATCTCAAACCAGGTGAAGTGGGAACCAAAGTGAGGCCTATACTTTACCTACACAATGGCCATTTGTATATCTAACCCTGCATTTTACCCCATAGCTTTAAAATTAAAAAAATAAGGTGTTTAAAAAAAATTTTTTTTTTATAACATCCAGGTTTTCAACTCTTTTAACTCATCTTGCATTTGCTCATGACCACAATTGGTTGTAGCCATTTCCTTGCTGGAAAAGACGAAGAACAGAATCTTGGCTGTCCTTCCAAAACAGGGCATATCCAAGTTATCACGTCACTCATTTGAATCACCTGTCTCACCACTGCAGGCATTCAGGGTTTGACCCATGCTCCAAAGTGTAACTGATGGCTCATCGACAAATGAGTGAATAAAGAAAATGTGATATACACACAAAAATGGAAAATTGTCCAGCCTTAAAAAATAAGAAAATCCTGTGGGTTGTAACAATATAGATGAACTCAGAGGACACCGTGGTAAGTGCAATAAGCCAAGCACACAAAAGCAAATTCCCTTGACCTGTGGAATTCAGTAAAATGAAACTCACAGGAGCAGAGAGGAGATGGGTGACCCCCAGGGCTGGGTGGGGGAGGGAGATGACAGGCAGCGGTACACAGAGTCAGCTAGAGAGGAGGAGTGTGTTTAGGAGGTCTTCTGTACAATATGGTGACGGCAGCTAATAGCAACATATTATACTCTTGGAAATTGATAAGCGAGTTGATTTCTGAAGGTTTTCAGCACACAAATGATAAGTATGGGAAATAATGCATCTGTTAATTAGCTCATTTGAGCCATTCCACAATGTATTTCAAAACAATATGCTGTATAAGATAAATATATAGAACATTTATTTGTCAAATAAATAAGGAAAGAGAGAGAGAGAAAGAAAGAGCAAGACAAAGAAAGAAGGAAAGAAGGAAGAGTGAGCAAGAAGACAAACAAACAAACAAAAAACCCCCACTAGGTTGGCATGATTCCAAAATAGAGAGATGGAGATGGAAAAGTTGAGTGGATCAGTGGGAAGTGTGTTGTGTAAACCTCTGTGCAGTTGAGCCTCGAATTTCAATCTGAACATTTCTGGTGAATGGGGTGCCCAGGTGAAGTCCCACCAGCTCCATCCAGCTGGTTGTGAAATCACTTACTTTGATGACATCCTCGTCTGTGGACTTGCATTCCACCAACTCTGAGATGTCCGTCACGGCACTGTTTTCCTCCACAGAGACCACCTTGATGGGCAGGGCAACTGTCTTTCCAGTGAGTATGGCGGTGTTCAGAATTTCAGTGTCCTGCCAAAAGAACCAGGCACACCAGAGTCAAGGAGATATTCAATTCTGTTGGGTATCAGATGATGCTAGGAACTTCCCAAGAAAAACACAAGGCTGTCCTTGTTTAGACAAGACACACTGTAGCCTCTACCTTAGGAAATTGGGCAGAAGGGCCATGTGGGGGAACGATTTCTTAAGAATGTTTCATAATGTACTCTTAACTCATTTATGATCACCTTCCTAGTTTCCAGCAGAATAAATACTATTCCTCTTCTTTTTTGCAGATACCAACTAGAAGTGACACATCAGTAGGTGTTGTGAACAACAGAAACTTGGGTTTCTGGGTAGTTTGAGCAAGGAGCTATGACAGGAGGCTGATTAGTGACCTCCTCATGGCCTCCTGCCAAAGAGACCCCCTTGATGGACCTGGAATGGACTACCCATGTCATAGCCTCCAGCATCTGAGGATATGTCACCTTACCTAGTTAAAGGGACTGTGCCATTGTTAATTAAAGGAAGGATCTTGAGATGGAGAGATTATCCCGCATTATCTGGGTGGGTCCAATGTCATCTAAGATCCCTAAGAGAGGCAGCCATGAAGGTCAGAGGTAGAGAAGGAGATACAGCGAGGGAAGCAGAGGTCAGGGTGACGTGGCCATGAGCCAGGAGATGTGAACAGCTCCCAGAAGATGGAAGAGGACAAGTACAGATTTTCCCCTGGAGCTTCCAGAAGGAATGCAGTCTGGTCAACACGTTAACTTTTGCCCCATAAGACTCATGTGAGTTACTATGTTTGTATTCTCCTTTACTAAAGCAAATTATTTTTTCCTAATATTTTGATGTTAATAATATTATTTTCCTGAAAAAATGAAAAGACCTAAAAAAAAAAAAAAAAAGACTCATGTAAGACTTCTGCATGCCAGAACCGCAGGATAGTATATTTGCATTAATCTGTTACAGCAGCATCAGGAAACGAATAGAGATATTTATAGGCTAGATCCTGAATTGCTCACAGAATCAGGCTGCAGAGGGATTTGCAAAGGCCGGGTCACCTTCCAGGATGTGGGAAGCAGGAAATAACAGGCAATCTCTCTAGAGTAAGGGGCATGATTGTCAACAATTTTTCTTTGTTCCTTTTAACTTCATGTAAAACGGAATTTCTTGACTTATGTAATGGAAATGCCTATAGCTTGGGATACAATTGTGCCCAGGGGCCAACAGCATCTTGCTTGCTGGTAATTTTCTTGCTGTAATTTCCCCCCATTGCCTCCTCCACCCCCAACTTCAACCCTTTCTGTTCCTGAGTCATTCTGCTCAAGACGTCAGTGCTCTAAAGGGAGGCTCTGAGGTATCTGACTTGGGTCAAAGTCCCATTCCTTAACCAAAGGAGGCTCCGGGCATTTGGACTCATGAGCCAACCAAGAGCGATTGCAATAGGGAAAAGGTGATGACAAAATCATGTTACCGGAAGAAAAGAGAATGCATAGGTTCCTACCAGGCAAACAACACCCACCACTACCACCAATGTTCCTCAAGACCAGTGAGTCAGGTTATTTGTATCCCCAAATGCCTATAATCACTTGGGCAATGGACACCAGATCACTGGGGCTTCATTTTTTTAAATGAAGACTTAAGCCAAGCAAACCGCCTTCCCCTTCTGCTCCCTGGGAGCCCATTCCATCACCGTTACGGGGACTCTGGTTTGTCCTGTTCATAGTGACTTCATGCAACATTATCAGCACTCCACCTCTCATGCATGTTGTGATTTGCAAAGTGATAAAAAAAAAATCTTTTTTCTGACTTTGTAGGATACTACCCACTTGCACTTCTATAGTCCTTCTCTTTATGGCCAGATGAAAATGAAAAAGGGCCTTTGGTCTGGGGACATCTACTGGCACCTTTTACCTTTGGGCAACTTTCTCCCAAAGTCTCTCTCCAGAAACACTGCTCCAGTTTGAAGCGGGAGATGCAAGGAAAGAGATTTCCTCTGTTCTTCCTCCAGGGAAGCAATTGACACAAAAATGACCTTTTGCATTAAACAAGAGCACAGTTGAAAGAGTTATTAGTTGGAAGTAGAGTCTCAGCCTCTCTCTGATGCTTCCGCAACAGCCAGCAGTTGAATGACCCTCTGCCGTGTCTTCTTCAGGGTCCACAGGGTTCCTGGAGCCAGGCTGCAATCTGGCAGTGTGTGCAACAGCTATTACAGATGCTAAGAATATGGTAGCAATCCCCCAAGTCCATTTCCAGGTTCATTACAGGTAATGTTCTCAGAGTTCAGGCTTCACATTTTCTTTCTCAGAATGGTCTTTGGCTAATGACTTCATTAAAAGCAGCAAAGTCCCTCATGGATCAGCTGTGATTAGTTTTCTAATGGTTGTTGCTGTTTTTCTCATACACACACACACACACACACACACACACACACACACACACACACCAACCACCATACAGACACACACACACAATCACACATACACATATACACACATACCCTGTCCTATCTAACACACCCTACACCAAGATTAAGTCTGATTGGATGTTAGATATTTTTCATTGGTCAAGATCAGTTTCAGGAGCAGAGAATTAATAATAGAAGAAGTACCAAATGCTAAAACAAACTCTGAGCTCTGGGCTAAATTGGTCATGCCACGTGGAAGGAGTTGCCTGTATTTAAAAAACAATCCCCGGAGCAGTCACATTGGTGTCTGTTGCTTGGCAGACCCTACGGGTCTGGAGCTCTGGATTCCGCGTTGCCATTAACTTTCTGCACCCCTGATCACACCCCCATCTCATCTCCTGAAATCTTCATTTCCACACTTTGCAAGATAGGGGCTGACTGTGTCACCTCTGACCATCTTTCTGACTGTTCAATCCTAGATGTCCGCCTTAGTTCATTCAGGCTGCTGTACAAAGTGCCATAGACTGGGTGGCTTCTCACTGGAAGGAATTCATTTCTCACAGTTCTGGAAGCTAGGAAGTCCGAGTCCGAGATCTGGTGTCTGGTGGAGGCAGACTTGAAAGTGCGTGTCTGTGCCTGTGAGTGTGTTTGTATACCTGTGTATGTATGTGTGTACCTTGTGTGTGTGTGCCTGCGTGTGCATGTACCTGTGTATGTGTGTGCTTGTGTGTCTATGTTTCTGTATGTGTGCGCCTATGTGTGCATGTGTACAAAATGTGTGTGGGCATGTGCCTGTGTGTGTATGTGAGTGTGCATGCCTGTGGGTGTGACATGGACATAACGGCACAGAATCCTGTGTGGCTCTTTGCACCTCCCAAACACCTCCTTAGTTGAGACCAATCACAGTGCTGTGACTAACACACTATTTGTTTATTTTTATTTTTTCTTTTAAAGATGTGAGGTACAATTCAGGATGAGGTATACAAGTGGACATCGTACAGGTAAAGTTTGGGCCCTCACCTGGTTTGAGATCAGTTACCCTTATTGATGTTATACCCCTCCCTCCCCTGGTAGTTTCTAGCTACTGCCAATCCCTTTCTTGTAATATGATGGTAAATGTTCAAGGTCCGCTTATGAGTGAGAACATGAGGTACTCAGCCCTTTGTTTCTGTGATAAACCACTGAGTGTTTAGGTGCCTATAACCATATTGTTTTCTGTAACCCACCTAAGGCCCCGCTGAATCCAGAAGAATACCTCGTGTGCATGGCGGGCAGGGAGCAGACGCTGCCTTCCTGATCCCATGGCTCAGTGCTGCTCTGGAGAATGTCTACACTGCCCTCTACCTTCCCTCCAGCCCCACCTGGCTAGGACAAGTTCAGCCGTATGGAAGGTGGCTCTTTTCCTGCAAGCACCCAGGTGTACAATTTCTGTGGGCTCCAGCAGACAGTAGGAGACGCTTATCAACGGAGCACAACAGAGGTGCACACATTCCCGGGACGTTTTCTGTATTAAGTGGTTCTTTCTGCCCTTGGACTCTGGTCTCTATCCCTCCACCTCCTCCCATCACAAATGTTCTGTGTGACTGAAAAGAATCAATAACACGGAGTATTTTAAATCACTGCCATTTCAAATTTGAAAAAAGCCTGAGGCTTCTGAGAAAACACACTTTGTTGTTTGATTTGTCCTTATAAATGTAAATTGGTTTGGCCATTTTCTGGGTAAAATGGATTTTTAATTTTTAAACAAATAAGGAACACGAAATTACTCGAGGAGTGTTAAAAAGACTCGGGAGTGTGAATAGACTAAAAAGACGTTACTACAGAGATGGGGATTTATTCCGAGAGTGGGTGTAAAATGCCTGGTTACAAATATCCCCTGAGGGTTCTCGTGCAGAGTAGGAAAGAGTGAGAGATGTATTATGTCCGCACAATGGAATATTATTCAGCCATAAAAAGGAATGAACACAGGCTACGACATGAGTGAGTCATGAAAACAAGACGCTAAGTAGAAAAAAGCCATACACGAAGGCCGCATATTGTGAGTCCATTGGTATGAAATGTCCAGAACAGGCAAGTCCACAGACACAGAAAGTAGAGTCATGGTTGCCAGGGTTGGGGGAGGTGAATGGAAAATGGCGGCTCATGGGTTTGGGGTCTTGTTTTGGGATGATGAAAATGCTTTGAAATTAGAACCTGTTGACGGTTACACAGCTTGCAACACCTAAGAACCTCTGGATTGTATACTTTAAAATGTACATTTTAAGTAAATCATATTTTACAAAAGAAAGAAAGGAAACTGTGTGGGAGAGGGATTGGAGCCCCGGAAAGACCATGACCAGGTTCAGAACTTGCTTTTCTCTGGACCCTGAGGTCTCAGAGAAGCCAACAGGTCTATCCAACCACAGGTTGACTTATCCTGGAAATTGTACTAACAGCAAACTCATCTGTGGCTCAGAGGTCAGACATGTGACCTAGTCAACCAAAGGTGAGGGTTCCAGTCTCTGAGGAAAGGATGACCTGAATCTAAAATGCCCCGGAGAGCAGCAAACGACTTCTCTCAATTCATGTGTCTGGGAGTCAAGAATGTTCTCATTGCTACCATACCCATGAGTCGGTCTACCGATGGGGAAACTGAGGTACATATCTGTGTAAATGGCTTATCCAGTCTATCTAATAGCCAGGCTTGGATGTCCAGCCCAAGACAGGAGCACACATTCTTGACTACGATTATTTTTGATCATGACTGTTCTTGACCACATCTGTTTTAGACTGTGACTGCTTGTTGGATCAAGAACAAAGATCTGAGGCAGTTGCCTTAAATCCTGACTGTCCTTTTCTTGCTGTCATTTGAATTCTCCAAGCGTCAGTTTCCTCAACTGTGAACTCCGGGAATAATTAGGGTTGTTGCGAAGATTAAATCAGATAATGTTTATGGATTGCCTGTCAGGCCTTGGTACAAAGTCCAAGTTGACTCAAAGGGCAGCTATTAAGCAAAAATGTGAAGTGTCTCGCATGAGGCAATTGGGGATGGAAGGAAGCCAATTTCTCCCACTTGAATCTCTCTTTTTCTCTGAAAATCAGGGTTGTGTAGGGGGGGAGGAATAGAAAATAAAATCAAAACAAGTCAAACATGCAGCAAACACCTAAAGACTTATAACGTGTATTAAATGTAGCACTTTTTGGATTTGTTTCAGATTTTTTTCTTTTATCAAAGAGAAAAGACATGGCTGATGACTTTGACAACTCCTTGGTCATGTGCTCTGGTCCTGTTCCTCAATTTCCCTTCCTAGAGGCAGGCACCATCAGGGATCTGGCATGTATCTTTCCAGCTTGTGATTTTACACTTTTATCTCATATCCATGTCCACATAAAGAAAATACGGCATTGTCTCCTGCTTTTATGTTTTATACAAACCTATGTTTGATGTGGTTTCTATAAATAGATCATCCTGTGTTTTCATCAGCTTACATTTTCCCACTCTGTATTGTGTTTTCCTGACCTATCCCTGTCGGCATAGCTGGACTACTTACATCTAATTAGATCTGTATCTATGTACTGATGGAATTTGTCTTAAAGACTAACTGCATTCCATCATATGTCTTTCCTGTATTTTACTTCTTCACTCTTCTATGGATGGAATTTAGCATGGTTTGAATTCTCTGCATTTGCAAATAAGTCAGTCTTTCCATGTGCGTGTGTAGCTGCAGTTCTTTGGCATCTGATCCTAGAAGTGAAACTGCTGACTGAGTGTCTACACATTTTCGTCTTTGATTCTGCCATCTGGCACTCGCCGGTGGTTGTCCTGGTCATACTCTGCACAGCAGTGTGTGAGCCTGTCCTTTCTTGAAACCCTGGCAAACCCCTGTGTGATTGTGCATCAACTTAGCCAGGCAATAGTCAAATGCTAACTTAGCAGGTGCTGTAATGGGCTTTTGTAGATGTGATTAATGTTCGTAATCAGTTGACTTTAAAAAAGGAGATTATTGTAGCTAATCTGGGTGGGCCTGGCTCAATCAACTGAATCTAGAAACAGAGATGAGGTTTCTCTGACCAAGAACAAGTCTTGCTTGTGGACACAGGCCCGAGATCCAGGCTGCCCTTCATGACGGCTTGTCCGTGACTCATAGCTCTATTTTCTTTCTTTCTTTCTTTCTTTCTTTCTTTCTTTCTTTCTTTCTTTCTTTCTATCTATCAATATCTATTATTGTCTCTCTACCTACCTATTTATCATTTATCTATCTTCTACTGATCTAATCTATCTTCTATTGTTTATTAATCTATTAGCTATCATTTATTCTTTATCATCTGTCTACTTATCATTTATTTATCATTATCATCTCTCCTATCATTTATCCATTTATCTAATCTAATATCTGTCATCTATCTAATCTATCTTCTATCATCTATTATCATTCTAATCTATCTCTTATCTATCAATCTAATCCACCCTATCTATTATCTATCAACCATATACTACCTATCTATATCTAGCTATCTATCCATCCACCTACAATTTGTCTAGCTATATATCATATATCTATATATTATCCACTTTATCTATCTTTCATCTATCAGTCATCATCTATCACCTGTCTATCATCTATCTACCTATCATCTATGTATACATCTATTTATGTATTACCTATTTTAGCTATCTATAAATAATTTATCAGTCTATCTATCTGGCATTGATTGAGCTATCCATCCTATCTATCTATCTATCTATCTATCTATCTATCTATCTATCTATCCATTTCATTCTATCTATCCATCCATCCACCCATCCATTCATCCTATTTCCATCCATTCTATCTATCTATCTACCTATCTATCTATATATCTATCTATCTATCTACCTACCTACCTACCTATCCATCCATCCTATCTCCATCCATCCATCCATTCTCCCTCTCTCTCTCTCGTCATCTAATTTACCTATCTAGCTATCTATCTATTGTTTATCTCTTCATTCTGCTTTCCTGTTGGAACCTGAACTGACAGAACTTGGCATTACCAACCTCCTTAATTTAGCTAATTCAGTAGGTAGAGTCCCACTACTTCCCTGTTGCTGCAGTGAGTGTGCCTGGCTCATGGTGACAGTGAAAGTTCAGGGTATAAAGATTGCAGAGAGTTGCTGGCTCTCAGGGCTGGACTGGGCTAGTTCATGATGCCAAGGTCATGGGCATATAAGTGAGAGGGTTGGAAAACTGCTGTCTTCCTTGGGGCAGCTGATCCTGATTTTTGAACTATATGTTGGGAAAGTGACTGCCTAATTTATTCAGGATTCACAAATGACAAAGTGACCATCTCATGGAGAAGGCATAATGAGTCTGCTGTACACTTCACCATGAAAACTTGGCCCTTTTAAGTGGACCAATTTTAAGGGGCTTTTTCACTGGTACAGGCTAAGATCAGTCAACTGCGCACTTCCAGGGAGACCCTGCAAGAAGCTCCATGGGTTGTGCCCAGACCTTACATCCTCATAGTCCAGGGTTCCATCATACTATGGAACCCATGACCCAGAACTTACATTCCAAGAGTCCAGAGCTCCATCACACCATGGAAACTCATGACCCAGACCTTACATCTTCAGAGTCCAGAGCTCTATCACACCATGAGACCCCCCCATGACCTAGACCTTACATCCTCTGAGTCCAAGGCTCCTTCACACCATGGAAATTCACAACTCAGACCCTACATCCTCAGAGTTCAAGGCTCCATCATACCATGGAAACTCACAACTCAGATCTTACATCCTCAGAGTTCAGGGCTCTATCACACCCTGTAACCCCATGACACAGACCTTACATTCTGAGTCTGGGGCTCTATCATACCACGGACACTCACAACCCAGACCTTAGGTGCTCAGAGTCCAGGGATCCATCACAACATGGGACCTCATGACCCAGACCTTACATCCTCAGAGTCCTCAGCTCCATTATACCACGGAGACTCACAACTCAGGCTTTTCATTCTCAGAGTACTAATTCAAAGGAAGTGCTAGAAGCAGAGATGGCAGCCATGTGCTGCTATTTTTTGTTTGTTGTTTTGTTTGTTTTGAGTCTGAGTCTTACGCTGTTACTTAGGCTGGAGTGCACTGGCATGATCATGGCTCACTGCAGCCTTGACCTCCTGGGTTCAGGTGATCCCTCTGTCTCAGCCTCCTGAGTAGCTGGGACTATGGGCATGTGCCACCACACCTGATTAATTTTTTGATTTTTTTTTTAACAGATGGAGTCTCACTTGGTTGCCCAGGCTGGTCTGGAGCTCCTGGGCTCAAGCGATCTTACATCCTCTCACCTTAGCCTCCCAAAGTGCTGGGATTACAGGCATGAGCCACCGTGACCAGCTGCTGCTTCTTAGAATGGGAAACAAATAAAAAAAGACTACCTGAGTTTTTGTGGGAGAGGAGGTGTCTGAGATATCTGTATAGACATTGTTCATGCCACACCAGATTCTGCAGACGGAGGGATAAGATGCAGGGGTCCAATCCTGCCCATGGAATGGCTTTGTGTGAATTTGTGAGCCAAGAATGATTTTTACATTTGTCAAAGCTTGTTAAAAAAAAGAAAAAGAAAAGAAAGAAGAGAAAAAGAGTATGCAACAGAGATCATGTGTCCCACAAAGCTGAACATGTTTACCATCGTGTCCTTCAAAGAAAAACTCTGCTGATCCCTGAACAAGATCATTTTTCCATCAAGAGGGGTTTTCTTTCTCCAAGGGCATCATCTCATCTTTGGGTGTCAGGCTGTTCTCTCTGGCAGAGCCTGAGGTCCCCTTCCTGCAGATGCTGACTTTTGTCCCTAAGGCTTTTTCTTCTTCTTCTTCTGATTCCCTGTGCTGCACATGGGACTTAGACACGAGGGTAACAGCCAGAAAACCCTGCACCCTTTGCTAGATCTGATGTAGATTTGCATCCTGATAACTTGCAGCCCATATGGGAGGCCCGGAGACTTTGAACCAAATGAGAAGCACCAGAGGGACGCATGTTAAATGGGGTGATTTGCACTGGGGCTCACTTTATATGTGGCTGAGAGTTTACATTCGTGATGATTTTCATGGGAGCAACAGCGTTTTGGTTCCCTGCACACACTTGTAGTCCAAGAGGGTGACTATAAGTACTTGAACAACGAGAAGCCCCTACAAGTGGCTTTTCCAGTCTTAACCATGGTAGGTAACAGTAAAACTGCTTCACAACAAGGAAAAGTAGATGAACAGGAAATAAAAAGGGCATTTGTTCCTCCATCACAGTGGAACACAGTTGGTCGAAAAGACATCCCTCAGGGTTAGGAGAAGGACACCAGAGACAGCTAGAAGGCCTTCGGCTCATGTGGTGGGATCTGGGAGGACCCTGGGTTCAATTTCAAAATGACCCTAGAAGAGAGAGTCTGCTGTCTGCATTCAGAGGGAAGCCACCCTCGTTGCTTCATGAGTTCAGACTGGACAGGCACTCACCTCATGGACTCCAGGCCCACTGAGCGGGGTGTGGTCCTCACTTCTGCCTTGTGGAAGCTCGGTGTTCCTCATCTAGGGAATGGGGACAATCCCATGCTCCTCTAGGGCTGCTCTGGGAACCAGGCAAGAGGACTATAAAAAAACCCTATGTCAGTTCCTGGTAGGGAGGCGGCCACTCCGTAAGTTCTGACCCCATCTATGTCATCCCCGGGAATAGCCACAGAATGTGGCTGAATTTCACCAGATCACTTTTGAGCACCCTGCAACCTCCCCAGACCAATCTGGTGCTGCTTTTAAGTAACAAAGTTGTCAGTTGTTTTCGGTTGCCATAGCCTCCCTGAGCATGCCCAGATGAACCAAGTGTGCAGCCACAGGGGCCCTAAATGTTCCTGATTTAAGAAGCAGACACCACGTGGCAGGACGACTGCCACATGGTAGAGCCCTGACAACACCCATGGCAAGATCGAGGTAGATCCCCTCATCATCCTGTGCTCATAAAATCCCACCCAGCCCCCAGCTCTCAGAGACACTGCTTTGGGGGACTCCCCAGTGGTGTTCTCCTTACTTGCTGTCAGTAATAAAATTCCCTTGCTAAGTCCTTCTTGGTTGTAGTCATTGGGTGGACACCCACTCGCCACTGTGTGAGTAACGCCATGGGCTTCTCACTGGAAGAGGATGAGCATTCCACTGCAATGAATTTGGGAGTTAATTTAACATCACTCGGAAGTCCAATGATCGGCCATTCCATTATGCTTTCAATGAGCCAAGGAACCTCTTCGTGAATCCCGGGAAGCAGTGGGAAGGTACTTTGCTGAGGGCTTCAGTACCTTGAACTTGTACTCCAGGATCTGGATTGTGGCATGGGACTGATCACTATGAATTTCGGGTCTGGGACTGGTCCGCCAGGCGTGATCCAGCCATCCCCTTCCTGATGTAAGGAAAAAGAGCTTCCCTGGCTACAAACCACAGTGAGGTCTGTGGGGTGGAATAATTGCTGGAGATGTTCATTTCTGTTTTGTTCCCCTCTCGGTGGCTTCTCCTTCCTTCCTCCATTCAGGCAAGGAGGCCAGTTCTGCAAGGTTCTTCGGGGAGGAGTGGCCAACAAGCAAAGCAGCCTCTGAATTCCCGGGGGAAAGACTCATGTTGTGATAAAACATCTTGGCCAATATCAAGGGGGTGGATGGGCCCTTCTCCCTTGGAGCAGAAATGAAGAATTCCCTCCTGGGGGAGGGTAGAGAGACAGAGCAGTCTCACAGAAGGGCCGGCATCCTGTTTCTAGGTAGCATCTCTGGGGAGAGGCAGGGGAACATGGTACCTGGTGTCTCCATGGAGCCATACAAATACCCCTGAATCTAAGAGTGGCCCCAGAGGCAGGGATAGGGAAAGTGAGTGAATTTGGAGGAAATAAATATCATGGCAAATGAGGCCATTTGCTGCCCAATACCCAGTCTCCTTTTTTTCTTTATTAACTGAGCCATGGATTTTTGGAGGGGTTGGGTGAGAGGGGGAGAAAATACCCAGCAAAAAACCAACTAGACATCCCAGCCTCCCTTGCAGCTGGGTGTGACCACGAGACTGAGTTCCAGCACTGGGGTTCTCAAAGTGTGGTGCCTGGGCTAGCAGAATAGGCATCCCCTGGGGACCTGTTAGTAGAAATGCAAATTAAAACCACACTGAGGCCTGCTTGGTGGCTCAGCCTGTAATTCCAGCACTTTGGGAGGCCAAGGCGAGTGGATTGCCTGATCCTGCGGGTTCGAGACCAGCCCGGGCAACTTGGCGAGACCTTGTCTCTACAATAAATCGAAAATTAGCCAGGCATGGTAGTACGCGCCTGTAGTTCTGGCTACTTGGAAGGCTGAGGTGGAAGGATTGCTGGAGCCCAGAAGGTCGATGCTGGGGTGGCCGTGAACATGCCATTGCACTCTAGCCTGGGTGACAGAATAGACTCCAACTCGAGAAAAAATAAATAAATAAAATCACATTGAGATACCACCCAACTCCAGTCAGGATGGCCATCATCAATAACTTGAAAAACGACAGATGCTAGAGAGGATACAGCGAAAAGGGAATACTTCTACACTGTTGGTGGGAGTGTAAACTAGTACAGCCTCTGTGGGAAACAGTGTGGCGATTCCTAAAAGATCTAAAAATCGACCTCCCATATGACCCCGCAATCCCCCTACTGGGAATATATCCAGAAGAAGTCAAACCACTCTATGAAACAGATATCTGCCCACACATGTTTACTGCAGCATTGTTTGCAATAGCAAAAACATGGAACCAACCATGCTACCCATCAAAAGAGGACTGGATTAAAAAAAAAAAAACGGTACATATACACAATGGAATAGTACATAGCTGTAAAGAAGGACAAGATCATGAACTTCACATCAACCTGGATGGACTTAGAGTCTATAATACTGAGTGATCTATCACAGAAACAAAGAACTGAGTATCACATGTTCTCACTCATAAGCGGACCTTGAACAATGATCATAATACTATAAGAAAAAGATTGGCAGTAGTGGGAATCTGCCAGGGGAGGGGAGACACACCTCATCAACAAGGGTACCTACATAATGAACGTTTGTATATCTAACCCTGAGTTGTACACCACATCTTTAAAATAAAAAATTAAAAAGAAAAGAAAGACATGCAAGTTATCAGCCTTCACCCCAGACCCACTGAGTCAGAGACTCTGAGAGTGGGACCTATGGTCCTGTGTTTAAACGATCCTTCATGTGATTCTGAAGCTGTGGAAAGTCTGAGAACTGTTCCAATCTAAATGCAAACAGAAACATTTTGCAGTACTTTAGGAAATCTCTTTCAAGGGAGCTAGACTCAGGAAGTGGGGGCCTTTTTTTTTGTTCTTTTTTTCCCTTCCTGCTTCCTGGAATACAGATGATGGCTGAAGCACCAGCAGCCATTTGGACCACGAGGCAAACTTGGACATAAAGGCCATTCGCCAAGGATGATGGGATAGAAAGATAGGAAAAGCCCAAATTCCCAATGACTGAGAGGCCATAACTTACTAATGTATGTGAAATCAAATTCCTTTACGTCTCAGTTGGTTTTGAAGGTTTTTTCTATTATTCTCAGCCAAACCCAAGGATAACTCAGGGGGGTGTCTCTTTTTATGCTTGAGATGGTGGATGATGACTGCTATTTATTATACTTGATTGCACTGCAACTCATTCCAGTTTTGTAACCATGAGAAGGCAACTCTGTGGGTACCAGACAGTGGCTTGCATCTTGGGAAAGGTGACCATCCCACTGTCCTCTGCTGCTGCCAGGGATCGGGTGGGTGCCCTACGGAGCCAGGGTGATGGCAGAGCTGATTTAGGAGGAAGGAGAAGGATGAAACAGACACTGACGATTCAGCCTTGGTCACAGCAACAGGAAAATGACTCCCCCAGTGTGCCTCATCCTCTCAGCCCAGTCCAGGGCATCCTGGTTAACAGGACGTGTGTAGTGGCCAGCTGGGGCATGGATGCCTGGGTGTTTGGGGTGAAGGCTCTGGATTCAGGGCATGAGGAGCATGCTGCCGGTGGCAGGTACAGCCCACTGTTGCCATAACCCGTGATTAAGAAGACATCACACCCACGCAGGCATAGGGGAGGTCTCTATTCCTCCCCGATGCAATCTCCCCTCTACAAAGGCCGAGTGCAGTCCCCGGCCCTGTACCTGATGTTTCTATCATCAAAGTTGGGTGACCTTGTGACCGCCAGCATGGCAGTGTCAGGCCTGATGGAGCAGACGGCCCAGACCTGCTGTCTGACCACACCACCTCCCTCTCCTATTGGCTATGAACCCCAAGAGCTCTGCATGATTCTTTGGTAAACGAATTAAATCGATTAATTAATTAATTAGTTTGAGTCAGAGTCTCACTCTATTGTCCAGGCTGGTGTGCAGTGGCATGGTCATGGTTTCCCATAGCCTCAATCCTTCCACCTCAGCTTCCCAAGTAGCTGGGACTACAGGTGTGCATCACCATGCCTAGCTAGTTTATTTTATTTTTTTGTAGAGACAGGGTCTTGCTATGTTGCCCAGGCTGGTCTTGAACTCTTGGATTCAAGCAACACGCCCCCCCATCTCCTAAAGTGCTGAGATTACAGGTGTGTGCTTCTGCGCCTGGCTTCTCTAGCTCCTTTCTGATTGGTCAGTGCTACACCTCTGGTTGGTCGTGATTGGCTGGAGCTCACACCACTCCAGTTGGTAGAGTTTGAATACCTGCTTGCACCCATGCAAATGAAAAATTTTAGGTAACAAATGAGGTTGGCTTTGTCATTTCTCAGGTGCCCCGTGAGTGACCGTCATGACCCACTAATCTCCCGATGGATGTGGTCCAGCAATGACTTTTAAATTTTTTTTAAAAAATAATTTTTTATCCACTGTTGAGAGTCACTGGACAGCAATGACCTTTTCATGAGACTCTGAAGTGGGATCTTCATGGGTCTCCTTGGGTTACCTGGAGACCCCAAGAATGCAGAGGTCAGGTGACAAAGGACAGTTGTCCTTGCTGAGATGACTTGCAGGGGTCCAGACATATGGCTTTTCGACTGCAGAGAGATGTGCTAACCATGTTAGACACATGGAGTTAAAAACCAGCCTCATTCCCCTTCCCGTGGCAGCTCCGAGTCTCTGCCAGCAGTTACCACAGGAGAAACACAGACTCGCACTAGTAAACCACTTAACAGATCAATCCCGGGGAGCCGCAGCTCATCTCGAATGGCGGCCGAGCACATTCTCCTCCCTCCCCGGGGACACAGCTCACAGCCGCAGGTTTTCGGTAACAGGCCAATAATTCTGGGCCCTGTCACTCCAGGCAAACCCAGCTCCCTCCTCTCTCACTTCCAATTCATGCACCGTGCAAACTGGGGTGCGGGAGACAGACTTGGCTTATCTGTCAATTTACTCCTAATGCAAGATGGAGAATCTATTCCAAAATGTGCATTTAAAACAAGAAAGCAATTCAATTTTAGCAGGCGCCGTCTTTGGAAGGTCCCGGGCTGTCACTTAGTTACTAAACAGATCATCCTTTGGCGTGGGACATGGGATAAGTGATATACACTTCCCTGAGCGATGTCACATTTTTTTGCAACCTAGCCAAGAAAGGAGGCAGTTGGGAAGTAAGTACTTTATTTCTCCAAAGTTGTAGCGTCTTCGATTGTTTTCAATATTTGCATTACTTAGGTATAAACACATACTATTGCTATAAATCAAGGGTGTGTTGCCCAGTCTGGTCTCGAACGCCCAGCCTCATGTGACCCTCCTACCTTGGTCTCCCAAAATGCTGTGATTACAGGTGTGAGTCACCACACCAGGCCCTTCAAGCTCCTTTCTTATTGGTCAGTGCTACTACTCTGGTCAGTTCTGATTGGTTGGAGCCCATTGAAAAATCTCAGGTAGCAAATGAGACTGGCTCTGCAATTCGTTGGTGCCCCTGAGTGACAAATTTCTAAGTTCAGTTCTGAGGGTAGGGCCGGCTCCAGCAATATTCTGCAAGGTGCAAAAGTGGCCGAGGGTATCTGAGCGTAGGAGACATTTCTGGTGTGTTTCTATATCCGGATCTCTTCTCTGTCCTGAGTCACAGAACTGTGTCCCAGCCCCATTGCAGCCAATAAAATGAAAGTACCAATGACGTGTGTCCCTTCTGGGCTGAGGCAGGGAAGAGCTGGTGTGCTCACTCTCTGCTTTCTTTCCTCTCTGGTGGGACAGTCTCAGGTGGCAGAGTTATTGGATGGTGTGAGTTGAATCCCTGAGTCACCAGATGGAGAAGAGCCCAGACTGACCTGAGCCATGCTTTGTATGAGTGTGATCAATACACTCTGGCTGTATTGAATCGCTGGAAATCCAGCACTCGTTCGTTGTGGGAGCAGCTAGACAGGTGCTGGCAAGTCACCCAGAGAAGTCAGGATGGCCAGGCCGGCATTGACCTGGACGTGAGAGATCTCCCCACAAACTCACATTCAAGTCTGATGGGCTGAACTGAAAGGGTGATGCCCTCCAGGATACTGGCCTTTCAAGGGGGAACCAGAGGGGGAGGAGAAACAGTGACCAGAGAAGGATGAGTCAGCATGGGTGGCTGAGTGAACACGTGTGGGCCATCGGGGGAGAGAGTTTTCTTGGTGTACATAAAATCATCTAGAGGGCTTTTATGAAGTAGGGGTGTGGGGTATGAGCACAGAAATGAGCTCTGGATAATTCAGGCAAGAAAGAAAGTGCCGGAAGGATCCTGGAAGTCTCACGGGATTGGTGGTCCGTGCCATGACTACACCCGGGCAGCGAGGGTGTCCCCACATCCTGCCAGGGAGGTGCTGATGAGTGAATGCCAAGAGTTGGCTGCCATGCTTGCGTCATGCCTGCCAAGAAGCAAAGAAGCCTGGCGCGGTGGCTCATGCCTGTCGTCCCAGCACTTTGAGAAGCTGAGGCGGAAGGATTCCTTGTGCTCAGGATTCGAGACCAGCCTGGACAACATAGCGAGACCTCATCTCTATACAACATTAAAAAAAAAATTAACCAGGCGTGGTGGTGTGCACCTGTAGCCCCAGTTACTTGGGAGACGGAAGCAGAAAGATCACCTGAGCCCAGGAGTTGGAGGCTGAGGTGAACCGTGACTGTGCCACTGCCCTCAGGCCTGGGTGACAGCATGAGACCTGATTCAGAAAACAAAAACAAAAACAAAAACCCCCAGAAGAATCCAGGTGGCCCAGGTTGGGGGTGCCCATCCCTGGCTAGGGTGAGGTGGTAAGGGGGGCTCTGAAGGAGGTTATACGGGGCTTGGGGGAACCCACAACTCCATGGTCCACCCAGACCCTTCCTGGACAGTGGTGTAAGTATGACCACATCTGGCCTCCCAAGCTTTCTCCAGTGGAGCCGGAGGCCCTGGCTGGACTTGTCCTCTTGGCATCTACCAGCTGCCTCAGCTCTATCGCAGCTAAGGCCAGGATGTTCACACCTCTGTGACAGTGAGTTCCACTGCAGGTGCTAGCACAGAGGACTCTTGTTCCCTTTCAGCATTGCCTGCCCACACCCAAGTCCCCCAGGAGTCCCCCTTGACCCTAGCTGGACTGAAGTCCCGCATCTGCCAATAGTGGGTGACATTGCCCCCTCGTGGCAGAGACTGGCAAGTCGGCCGACAGATGCATGTCACTTACTGATTTTTCTAACAAAGCAGGTGCAGCCCACACTCCCTGGTCAGAGCAGAAAGAAACTTACCCTCCCACCCCAGTTTTGTTGACGGCTCCAGAGCCCTACCGAGGTGATGTGTGCATGCCAAAAAGCATAACCGTTTTAAGCGTGCTGTTCAATGAGTTTTAGCGACTTTGTGCAGTTGTACAACTTACACTGCGGTCTGTATCTGGAGCACGCCCACCACGCACAAGGCTCCCTCGTGCCATCTGCAATTCATCTCTGCTTCTGCAGCCAGCCCCCAGCAGTCATAATCTGTGTTCTGTCCCTACAGTTTAGCCTCTCCTAGAAAGTTCATCTGAATGGGAAGCGACGATATGCAATGTTTTATGTTGAACTTATTTCATTCCAGTTGTGTATTGTATTGCCAGAGAGTTTTTAATTTATGTCAACATATTGCTTTATTTTATCGCCAAGTGATGTGTTACTGTTTGGCTACACCATGGTTTGTTTATTCTCTCACCAACTGAGGGTCACATGGATTGATGTCAGTTTTTGGCGGTGATGAATAAGGTTGCATAATAACATTTGCATACTTGTCTCCATGTGGACAGGTGTTTTGATTTCTCCTAGACACCAGAGAGCAGAATTACTGGGCAGGGCAGTAGAACAAATGTACGCTGAACTTGTTAAGAAACTGCCAAAATGTTTTCTAACTACTATCTGTCACCCTGCTACATTCCCACGACCGGGGCGTGTGGGTGCCGGTTTCTCCACATCCGTGCCAACATTTGGAATTATCCATTGTTTCCATTTTAGCCATGCTAGTGAGTGTGAGGTGATATTTCACTGTGGCTTTAATTTGTATTTCCCTATTGACTAAGGATACTACACATTTTAATTCCCCTAACATTTCAGATTTAAATGAATTACTATTGAAAGTTTTGGCTCAAATTTGTTTTCTAAAATATTATATTTAAATCTGCTTTTCGGGGGGCTCAAATCAATTGAACCATTACTCTAACATTGTACTTGATCTTTATGTTGGAAAATTTGAAAAGAACCAGATAATAGAATGACTAAGAGGCATTTCAGCTCATCACCAACCGAAAAATAAAAATAAAATCAATGAAAATTAAAAAAAAAGAGAAGTTTCATTGAAAGCAGCTTGATGTAGCAAACAAGACAATAACACGTCTTATGTTCCCAACCATTCAAATGAATTATCAAAGTACATATAATTAGAAGTATTTAGCACTCTACCACCCCAAATTTTCTTGTAAAATTGGATTTTAAAAATCTGCCTGTTGTCTACTCCAGCAAACACAGTGTCTGAGTAATTTTTAGGGCCCCACATGGATGCGTGTGATGCTGTCAGCTGAGCCGGTGGATCCCGGCTGTTATCTGGATGGTTTTCCTGTGGCCTCCGTGAGCCAAGTTCCTTGGCCGAGGTTTCATGACCTCCTCCTTAATTATTAGTGAGCATGTCTGCCGTGGAGTCTGGGAGAATCCGCGGGGACGTGAGGCCCACATCAAGCGGGTGTGCCCAGACAGCAGCAGCCAGACACCTCCCTTGCCACCCGGATTGATCTCCCAGATGAATTCAAATCTTTTGCGAATCATTGGAGAAATTTTCCCATTTCCTGTGCCCCAGCCCCGCTCTGAAGATTTAATTTTGAGAAGCACAAGCCCAGTAATCCGGCCCTAAAACCCCTGGTACCATGTGGTGTTACTGACATATTGGACAAATAAAAGCCTCTAGAAAAAAGAGGATCTCATCTCCTTCTTTCAAGTGATTAAGGGAAAGAGAACTCATTTGTTGACGCTGTGGTTTTTCTGGCAAATTCAAGAAAGAGGAATCCTCTGAGGTCAGTGAGAGATGATTAAATGATACGAGGCGCAGACGTCGGAAGACCCAAATGTTTGCTGTGCTGTGTTTGCAGGACACCTGCCAAAACCCTCTTGGTATTTGCCCAGCTGGCCTCGTTGGTGGAGCAGAGAGGTTAACAGCACACACTTGGAAGCCAGTCCACCTGATTCTGACCACAGCAGGCAACTTTTGAGCTGTGTATCTTTGGCAAATGACTCAACTTCTCTGTGTCTCAGATTCCTTCCCTTTCAGAAGGGGAAAACAGGCTGGGTGCGGTGGCTCCCACCTGGAATCCCAGCACGTTAAGAGGCCAATGTGGGAGGATTGCTTGAGCCCAGGAGTTTGAGACCAGTCTGGGTAACATGACGAGACCTCATCTCTACAAAATAAAAATTAAAAAAGTTAGCCAGGTGTGGTGACATGTCCCTGTAGTCCCAGCTGCCCCAGAGGCTGAGGCTGAATGATTGCCTGAGCCCAAGAGGTTGAGGATGCAGTGAGCTGTGATCCTACCACCACCCTCTACCCTGGGTGACAGAGTGAAACTCTGACTAAAAACAAGAACAAAAAAGGGGACAATAATAGTACCAGTCTTGGATTAGTTTCCTGTGGCTGCTGTAACAAATTGCCACAAACTTGGTAGTTTAAACCAGGGGTCCTTAACCCCTGGACTGTGGACTGGTACCATCTGTGACCTATTAGGAACTGGGCCACACTGCAGAAGGTGAGTGGCAGGCGAGCAGAGCTCTGCCATCTGTCAGATCATTGACGGCATTTGATTCTCATAGACTGTGAACCCTATTGGGAGCGGTGCACGTAAGGGATCTGTGTTAGGCACTCCTTATGAGACTCTAATGCCTTCATCCTCCCACCCTTCATGGAAAATCTGGTCCCTGATGCCAAAAAGGTTGGGGACCCCTGGTTTAAACCATAGACATTGATTCATTATGGTTCTGCAGAAGTTCAGAATCAAGGTGTGGACAGGGTCGTGCTCTGCCTGAGGGGTTGGAGGAGGTTCCTTTCCTGCTTCTTCTTGCTGCTGGTGGCTACCAGGAATCCTTGGTCATCCTCGGCTTGTAGCAGTGGCATCCAGTCTCTGCTTCTACGTTCTATCTGCTTGAATTTATGTCTTCTGATTTTTATGAGCACTCTTGTCATTGGGTTTAGGGGTCACCCTAATCCAGGATGATCTCTTGGTTCTTACCTTAATCACATTTTCAAAGACCCTATGTCCAAATACGGTTACGTTCTCAGATACCAGGGCTTAGGAATTGGACTTATCTCCTTGTGGGACACAATCCAAATCACCACAAATCTGATAGGGACACGAGGAGTTCATGTATGCCATTGTTGTCTTGGTATCACTGAAGGAGAGACAGGAGAGGATAGGAGACGTGCTCACGTGGGGTCAGTGGCCTTGGTGAAGGCCCAGAGGCTGGACCTAGGGATGGCGTGGAGAGGGCACCCTCAGCCATCAGGACTCAGATCCAGCCATTCCTGTCTGAACTCTGCATTCCAACCAGGGACAACTCACACCTCCCTCTGGCAGCCCTCCGAGTTTTTCTAGTCATCACTTCGGCCCTTACCTCCTCAGAGGGTATGGCAGGTGCACTGCTAGCTAGCACCTAGGCGGTTAACAGTTTTATTGAGATGCAATTCACATGCCATACTTTTCCCCCATTTAAAACCTGTAAGTCCATGGTTTTCAGTAGATTCACAAAGTTGTGCCACCATCTCTATGATCCATTTCAGGATTTTTGGCACCCTCCAAAGAAAGTCTGCATACCTTAGCTGTCACCCTGTCCCCACCCCTTCCAGGCCTGGGCGGCCACGGAGTTACCTCTCGTCTCTAAGGATCAACCTCTTCTGCAGTCTCATATGAATGGGATGTTACAGCATGTGGTCTTGGTGGCTGCCTTCCTTCACTTAGGATAATATTTTCAACGTTCACCCACACTGCAGCATGCACCTGTGCCCCTATTTTTTGGCTAAACAGTCGCAGCACCCTTGAGTTGAGAAGTACAATTACTAAGCAGGACACTTCCATTAAAATGGCCATATTTCGGAGTCCTTCCCAAGTGCTAAGCACTGTGCCAATTATACGCACTACTTCCATTGAAATGCCCACAGAGGTTGGGTTGGCAGAACAAGGAAGTGAAACAAACTTGGCAGCAATGATTGCAAACTCTAGATCATGCGTGATCCGAAGCAGGCAAGGAGGCAGCCTCTGCTCAGCCCTGCCGATGGTTGCCTTGTGGGCCGTGGGTTGCCAGATTTCCGAATTCCATCAGGAGATTGATGTGTGAAATCTCCCAAATGATAAAATGTGGATAACAAACAAAATTCTGCCAAAGGCCAGATTCAGACAAAATGTCTTCCAGTTAACAATCTTTACTTATAAAGCAAGAGGAAGCTCTTAACATAACCGCAGTAGACATCCCCTCCCGTTTGTAACCCCAAAGTCCATTTAGGAGGAAGGGTGACCAACTCACTCTGGTTTGCCCAGACTGTCTCCCTTTTAATGTCGGGAGTTCCACATCCCACATCCCAGGGACCTCCTCAGTTTCAGACACACTGAGATGGGTGGTCACCCTCCCAGGCGACTGCAGCCTATTCCTATGAGGTGCCCATGTCTGAGACATTGTGGCGGCTCACCTCTGGAACTACTCTCAGAATTAATTTATCAACACAAGGAAGGAAAGAAGTCCGTCACTTCAATTAACTGACGCCTTCTTTGGGGTCAAAAATGCCATTCTCTTTCTCTAACTTCCTTGTTATCAAATCTGATTTTTGACTGTTCTTAGTGATAACATCATCACCATCACCACGGTCGTCCTCACCATCATTGTCATCCTCCTCCTCATCACCATGATCGTTTTATCGCCACCACCATCCTTATCACCGTCGCCAACACCACCACCATCATCGTCATGCCGCCACCACCATCTTCATCATCAGTCACCATCCTCTTCCTCATCATTTTATCACCATCATCACCAGCATCACCATCATCATCACATCACCACCACCACCACCACCACCATCACCATCATGACCATTCTCCTCCTCAACACCATATCATTTTCTCATCGCCATCACCACTACTATCATTATCATCAGCCGCTTCACCACCATCATCCTCATCATCAGTCACAACCCTCTTCCTCCTCCTCCTCCTCATTTTATCACCGTCATCACCAGCATCACACCATCACCACCACCACCACCACCATCATCGCCATCATGACCACCCTCCTCCTCATCGTCATGATCGTTTTATCATCACCACCATCCTTGTCACCACCACCACCACCACCATCATCACCAACGCCATCACCACCATCGTTGCCATCACCATCATCACCACCACCACCATCACCACCATCATCATCAGCGCCGCCACCACCACCATCTTCATCACCAGTCACCATCCTCTTCCTCCTCCTCGTTTTATCACCATCATCACCCACATCACCGTCATCTTCGCCATCATCATCACATCATCACCATCACCACCACCCTCATCACCATCATGACCATCCTCCTCCTCACCACGATCATTTTCTCATCGCCATCACCACTACTATCATTATCATCAGCAGTTTCACCACCATCATCCTCATCATCAGTCACAACCCTCTTCCTCCTCCTCCTCATTTTATCACCGTCATCACCAGCATCACATCATCACCACCACCACCACCATCATCATCGCCATCATGACCATCCTCCTCCTCATCGCCATGATCGTTTTATCATCACCACCATCCTTGTCACCACCACCACCACCACCATCATCACCAACGCCATCACCACCATCGTTGCCATCACCATCAACACCACCACCACCATCACCACCATTATCATCAATGCCGCCACCACCACCATCTTCATCATCAGTCACCATCCTCTTCCTCCTCCTCCTCCTCATTTTATCACCATCATCGCCAACATCACCATCATCCTCACCATCATCATCACATCATCATCATCACCACATCACCATCCTCATCGCCATCATGACCATCCTCCTCCTCAACACCATACCATTTTATCATCGCCATCACCACTACTATCATTATCTTCACCACCATCGTCACCATCATCACCAGTCGCCATCCTCTTCCTCCTCCTCCTCCTCATGTTATCACCATCATCAACATTATCACCGTCATCATCGTATTCTCCCTCCTCAACGCCATGATCATTTTAACATCACCACCACCACCACCATCATCCTCATCACCGTTGCCACCCTCTTCCTCCTCCTCCTCCTCATTTTATCACCACCACCACCATCATCACCAACACCATCACCACCATCGTTGCCATCACCATCACCACCACCACCACCACCACCACCACCATCACCACCATCACCATCATCACCATCATCACTAATCACCATCACCATCATTCACCTCCTCTTCTCTACTCTTTCACTATAAATATTTTCCATTCTGAGGTGTGGTAGTGAAAAGGACAAACTCCAGAATCCGAGATGCCTGGGTTCAAACTCCATATCTACCTTTCCAAGCTGTGGGACTCATGGGCCTCAGAGACCTCACCCAAAATGAAGGTAACACAGGTTCAGGCAGTGCTGAGACCGCCGATGAGGAGATGAGGATAAAATGAGGCCATGACTATGAAGCCAGCACTCAGGAAATGTTCATTATTAACATCGTAAAAATGGAACTCCACGGGATTCAGCAAGCTCTCATTTCACCAGTTTACCAAGCCTTGGCAGCTCTAACTTCTGGACATTCTTACCAGTTCTTGCTCCGACTCTCTCTGGTTAGGCTCTCCAGGATCAGAGGATCCCATTCTTAGGGGCAATTGACAATGTTTGCCTCCAAGGGGGATGTTCCTTAACTGACATTGACACACAGAAAACAAGACCAAATATGTGAACGCATTCAATAAACTGTAGAGTGCCGAACAGGTGGCAGGAAAGGACTTATGACTCATTGTATACCCTTTGGTCACTCGCACAACCAAGAAGTCCAACTCACATCTAGTCCAACTCTTCAACCCAACCTCTGTAGAGCCAAGTTCAAAACACCCAGAGCCAGATCTCCCATGTGGAGCCAGATGCTTCTGGAGGTTTTACAGAGAATAAAGACACTCTAGTGCTTCTCATGGTACTTCTTTATAGGCAACTTATTTTATAAATAATCTCAATTAAAATCAGCCCCAAAATGATGGGTGACATTTTCTTTTGCTGACTTGGAAAGTCCCAGAATTTCTACCTAGACATGGAAAGCTGCAGATAAATTAGGTCACAGGAAGACAAATATTCACAGTGAACCTGGCAATGTTCTGGTCCAGGAAATTCCACGGCACCAACTGGGGAATTCCACTGGGCTGTCTGTAGCAGGGAAAGCTTTGTTTTATCTGCAGTGTTTCCCAGAAGCAGGATGGCGTGGTGGGAAGAAAGACATGGGGGAGACACATTAGAAAGAGATAGCAATGATGAATTAGAAAACACTGTGGTAGGGGAAAAAAAGCCTCAGACTGTAACTATAGAGCCTCTCAGCTTCTGGAGTTGTTATAGGAGGGAGAATGATTTCAGATAGACAAGGTCAAACCCCTTGGCCGCTCCTCACAGGCTGTTGATCTTGGGTGAGTGATGTTACTCCTCATCTGAACCTTGACTTTCTCATCTAAAAAATGGGAGTAATGCTTGCTACCTTGAGGAGCTCTGGGGATGACTTAAGAAGATTCTGGATGTAAAATGCTGAGCATGTGGTAAACACGATGTTAGTTATTATCGTGGGGGGCTGCAAAAGTGGGAAGGCTCTTAAAAGGCCTTTGGGAAAATCAACAAAAGATGGATGAGAAGACCTTAAAAAATAGAAAGTAGAATTAACATATGATCTGGCAATCCCACTTCTGGGGATATATCCAAAGGAAATAAATCAGTATGTTGAAGAGATATCTGTGTCCATATGTGTGTGTGCGTATACATATACAAATATATATACAAATATATATATATATATATATAGAGAGAGAGAGAGAGTTGAAGTCTTACTCCTTCGCCCAGGCTGGAGTGCAGTGGCACGCTCAAGGTCACCCCAGCATTGACCCACTAAGCTCGGGTGATCTTTCTGCCTCAACCTTCCAAGTAGTCGGAATTACAGGCACGCTCCACCATGCCTGGTTAATTTTTTGATTTTTATTGTAAAGATGAGGTCTCGTCAAGTATCCAGGCTGTTCTCGCACCATGGGCTCAGGCAATCCACTCACCTTGGCTTCCCAAAGTGCTGGGATTACAGGCTTGCGTCAGCCACAAAATTATGGGCCTATTTTTTTTTTTTTTTTGAGTTGGGGTCTCATTCTGTTGCCCAGGCTAGAGTGGCACGATCATGGCTCGTGGCACAATCATAGCTCACTGCAGTCTTAAACTTCTGGGCTCAGGTCATCCTTTCACCTCAGTCTCCCAGGTAGTTGGGACTACAGGCATGCACCACCACGCCTGGCATTTCTAAATTTTTTGTAGAGACGAGGTCTTGCTATGTTGCCCAGGCTGATCTCGAACTCCTGGGTTCAAGTGATCCTCCTGCCTTGGCCGCCCAAAATGCTGGGATTACAGGTATGAACCACTGCACCTGGTCTACCCCCATATCCATTGCAGCCTTATTCACAATAGCCAACATATGGAAGCAACCTAAGAGTCCAAGAACTGATGAAGGTAAGAAGACAATATGGCAAGACACACGATGAAATATCATTCAATCACTGAAAAAGAAGGAAAACCTTCCAGGCACAGAATGACAACCGCAGTGTGATTCCATCTGGTTGAGGTATTGACTCAGTGAAGCTCACAGAAGCCAAGAGTGAAATAGTGGCTGATATGGGCGGGGGAGGGAAGCAAGGAAGTGCTTATCCATGGGGGCAGAGTTTCAGCTGTTCTGAAGGAATAAACTCTGGAGATCCACTTATAACACCATGCCTGTGTCAACAGTAGGGCAGCCATGGTGCACTTGAAATTTATTCAGAGGCTAGATCTCGTGTTAAGTGTTCTCAAGACATACACACACAAAACCCCAAATCAAACCAGAACAAAACCCACAAAAGGTCACAGGACACTTTGGGAGGTGAAGGATGTACTTACTACCTTGACAGTGGTGATGACTTCACAGTTGTATGCATCATAGACATGGTGCACCTTTTTCAATTCAGAATGCAAAGATGTGGAATCAACCTCCATGCCCATCCGCTAGTTAGCGGATGATGCAAATGTGATGTGTATACACCATGGAATTCTATTCCGTCATCAAAAAGAATGAACTAATGTCTTTTGCAGCAACTCGTTTGGAACTGGAGACCATCATCCTATGTGAACTAATGCAGGAACAGAAAACCAAACACAGCATGTTCTCAATTATAAGTGGGAGCCAAAGTAAGGATCTGCAAAGGCATAGAGATTGGTACAAGGGACGCGGGAGACGCAGAATGGGGAGGGAGTGGAGAAGGAGGGATAGAAAATCATCTGTTAGCACAATGTGCTCAAGTGGGGTTGGTGGGTACACTTAAAGCCCAGACCAAACACGATTTGTCTCCCCTAAAGTTATTGAAATAAAGAACATACAAAACTATGTGCAGCTTTTTGAGATCCTTCAATTACACCTGAATAAAACTCTTTAAAATAAAATGTGGTTGAGAAGAAATTAGAACATCCCCGAGCTCCCCAGGCTGAGACTGGGGAGAGCATCGGAGGTGGTTGTTCCAACTTCTAGAGCTTTCCGAGCATAGGATAGCATTTAGGACTTCTGCCCTGAGCTTTGTACCTCTATCATGACTTGTGGGCAAGAGAAAACTCCCACTCGGAGAAGGGTTTTGGGCAAGGAGGTGCACACTGGGCTTGTGCACTGTGTAGATGGTGCCCACCTGGGGAACCCTGGCTCCTCAGAAGTCCTCTGTAGGTTCTGAAATAGATATACAGGTTGCTTGGGACTCGGGTGACATTCTGCTCAATCCCAAAAGGTTATAACTTCGCTGCGGGTTGCTTTTAGTTGATGGAGATCTGTTTCAGGGGCTAATGTGTTTCCTGGTGGCAGGTGGCCCCTCAAAGGGAAAGCAGAACGGAACTCTTCCATATGTGTGTTTGGAAGGCAAACACCCCCCAAAACAAAACACTTTTCAATAAAATTAATGAATGTGCTGATTTTGACCTTTTAAAATTCTGACAAAATCCAGATGAACCCCCCCCCAAAAAAATCTCATTTCATCTAGCTGTTCTTATATTAATTTATAAAGCAAAATACCAAGATTAATTCTCATTCAAATCTGCACCCACCTAAGGTTCTTGAAAATGAAATTCCATTAACAATTCCTTTTCATTTTTACTTTCAAGAATTTTTAGTATGCAGGGACTTCGGTGATTTCTGCACTTGAGCTCAGCGGGGATTCTGTAAGCATTCTGACACTTTTTTTTTCTTCTCTCCCATTACAGGACACAGTGCAGTGTCTTAGGAAGTTTGTTGTTTAGAATCTCTTAACATTATGCAGTCGGGTATCTGAGATAATGCCAGGAGCACATTTGCGAATGGATTTCAGGTCTGATTGCAGCAAATGCTTGCTTTAGAATACTTGTTCTGAGTAACTCGATCGCTATCATTTTTGTGGGTAACAACACCCACACTAGCCCAGCATTTATAAATAAGGGTGAAGACTGCTTCTACGCTACAACAACCTGACAGCGATCCTTGAAAAAGGAATTATCTGCAGCTCATATACTCATTTCCTAATAAATTCTGCCTTTTCAAGGCCCCTTCAGAAGGAAAGGAAATAGAAGGAACACCATGAATTTCAAGCCAAGAATTAGTCACTTCACGCTCTGGAACAGGGAACGCAGAAATCAGAGTCTTTGGTTTGGTGCTAAAACCTAAAATGAGGGTGAAAGGGAACCGATGAAGAAATGAACACTAGATAGATGGCAGTTGTTTCTCTCTAACTGAGCAAAGTGGGTTTGACCTGGTTTGCAGATAAGATCAGGCAGGGCTGCCATGTATAGTTGGGCAGGTCTTGCACTGCACAAGGGCTCTGCAGTTAAGAAGGCATTATTTTCATAGCAGAGAAGGTATTTTCTGATCAAGCGTCATGTGGAAAGCATTTCTCTCTAATTTGTTTAGGTTAGTGGGGTGGCCCTTCTCTCAGGACATAATGAACTACAAAGAAAATGCACTTTTCTAGGACAGAGATGCTTTGGTTTCCAAGTCAAGCCCAACCTCCTCACTTTCCAAGTTCATTAATGAAAGGCAGGCTGATTCATGTAGCGTGTAAGCAGAAACCTGGAATATTCTCCCTAAGTTTACTCCCTAAGTTCACAGAGAAGAACATTTGTGTGGCACTTGGCGGATATACAACAGATATTTGCTAAATGAATGAATGGGTAGGTGATTCTGCAGATGAAGTGATTGGTACAGTTGGCTTGACATTTGCCCTTAGACGTTGGCCCGTTACTTCAGGATATTAATCATGAACCATGACTTTTTTTGGGGGGGGGGTGTGACATCAAGCAGTGAAGAACAAGTTCCAGCATAAAGAAGATTCCAGATGAAAAGCTAAATAATAAATGCCATCTCTGCTCACAGTTAGCTCAACATTTGTAAAGGACTGTTTGGGTCCCTTGAGCCCAGGAGTATGAGGCTGCAGGAAGCTGTGATTGTGCCACGGCACTCCAGCCTACGGAACACAGTGAGATCCTATTTTTGGTAATGAGGACGCAAAGTCTGTGTAGAGTTTGGAATTAAAGACTCTCCTTGAACATCTCTTTTTACTATTGGTATTTAGTTCCTCCAGTCTTCCTCACTAGGCTAGGATTTCTCCAACTTTTTGGTCTCAGGCTCTATTTAGCCTTAAAAATTATTGTTATTATTACTATTATTTGAGCTGGAGTCTCACTCTGTGGACCAGGCTGGAGTGCAGTGGCACACTCATGGCCACCGCAGCCTCGACCTACTGGGCTCAGGTGATCCTTCCACCTCAGCCTTCCATATAGCTAGAACCATAGGCATGTGCCACCATGCTCAGCTAATTTTTTGATTTATTGTAGACACAAGGTCTTGCCATGTTGCCCAGGCTGGTCTCGAGCCCCTGGGTTTAGGCAATCCTCTCATCTCCGCCTCCCAAAGTGCTGGGATGACAGGCATGAGCCACCGTGTCTGGCCTTGAAAATGATTGAGGGTCCCAAAGGGTGCTTGCCTATGTAGATTTTACCTACTGATATTCATTGTATTAGAAATTAAAGCTGAAAAGTTTTTGAAATCCAAGACAACACGACCACACCTTACATTATCTGCGAGTGATGAGCATCATTCTGAATCTCTGTCCATGTGCGAGGCAAGGTTAGCAAAAAAGACAAGTAGCAGCATAGCATTTTTGGGGGGCGGGGTCCACTTCCTAGATGGTTCCCACTGTCCTGGCCTCCTGAGAATCACACTCTTGTGGAATCCCCTCCCACCCTAGATCAGGATGGGTGAACGTGACCACTAGAATACAGCAGAAGCCATGGCGTGTGCCGTCTGAGGATGTCATAAAACCTCTGCAGCCTTGGACTCTGTGGGAAGCCCCTGTCATGGTGTGAGGCTCCCGTGCAGTTGTCTGGAGAAGAACGAACTTGCTGACCGGATGAGGACGCTGCCTTGGATGTGGGCCCTCCAGCCCTGGTCAAGCCTTCCGATGAGACGGCAGCCCCAGCCAACATCTCATGTGTAACTCATGAAAGACCCATGGCAGAATCACCCAGAACAGTTGCTCCTGAATTCCTGGCCCTTTATTGCTATTTTAAGCCATGGTGTCATAGGGCAAATGCCTGTGCATCAATAGATAACGATGGGAAAATTATGATGAAAATCACATTGGTCTCACAGGCTCCTTTCTGAAAGGGCTCTGGGGTCCCCCCAGAGTTTCCACACTACACTTGGAGGACTGCTAAACTGGATCATACAGAGATGTATCTATAAAGATCTGTGGTCAGAAGAAGCGTCTGACTAGAGAAATGAATGGTAAACAACACGACTTTGTGCTGAGGAGTCTGTCCTTGTTCAACAAGCTCGTCCATCTGCTCACCCACCCGAGGTGCCAGAGCTGGCCGCCTCTCCCTGTAGGCCACAGTGCTCCTTATTCCACTGCCTTCCCATTGTCATGGTCTAGGGAAAAATGCTCCTGTGCTTTTATTCACCTGGGAATTTAAGGGCACAATTCCACCAGGTGTGTTGGGGCAGAAGCCAGTATCAGATGCTAATGAACTCAGAGTATGCATTTCACGATAAAAATAGACATTAGTAAGGACTGTGTGAATCCATAAATAATATGAATTTGCCCCGTTGTAGTCTTCAAGGCAATTTCCTATGAATGCAGAGGAAGAGCTAATTAATCACTGCTACTGTTGCCACTGCTAGTAAAAACTAATGGCTGATATCTTATTTAATAGATATCAGGCACGCCTCTTCTAAGTGCTTTACTTAGAAGTGGACTGAATTAATTCTCATGGCAACAGTACAGGGTAGGGACTATCATGATGTCTATCTTACAGATGAGGAAACGGAGGCACAGAGGGGGTAGGGGACTTAGGTGGAACTAATGGAACTTTCTAGAACTGTGTTCTATCTCTGCTCTGCCCACTATGGGAACAGCTAACTACATGTAGTCACTGAGCACTTAAAATTGGCTAGAAGGAAAGGCCATACACTAGGCTGGGCCACATCACAAAACCTCATCTCTAAAGAAAATTTAAAAAACATAAAATAAAATCAGTTGGGCATGAAGATGTGTGTCTGTAGTCCTGGCTACTTGAGGTTGAGGCTGCTATGAGTCGTGACTGTTGTGATCATGTCATTGCACTCCAGCCTGGGTGACAGAGTGCGACATCCCCCCCCCAAAAAAAAGATCACACAGCTCAAGAGATAGTGAAGCTGGGATTTGCAGGTGGACATTTGGATGCCACAGTCTGTGCTGTTCATAACATCTGGCAAGAGGTGGTGGGAGCAGAATTGGGGCCAAGGGGATGTGGGCCTGTAACTGTGAACGTCCAGGTGCCCAGCTCAGGCTGAAGCTCCCCTGCCCCTGGGCTCTTGTGCCCTGGAGATCAGTAAGTCACAATCGAAGCGGCAGCAGTCAGAGCCCGGCCGAAGGGACCTGGGGAGCCGGGGGAACAGGCATCTGTGGGGAGTGTGTCTGCCAAAACCCTCTTTCCCCATCCCACTTCCAATTATTTGTGGCTCCAGTGGGACCTGGCCTCATGCTGGAGGCAGAGACACACACCATGCTGATCAACCGTGGTCAGTGTGGCTGCTTCAAGAATGGGGGTGGCAACATGATTAGGGGGAGTCCTGGGATGTCAGGTGGAGTTTTTGGTAAAGAGGCAGACTTCTTACTGGTAGTGTGAGGTGTCTGCAGTGATGTGAGGAAGCTACCTCTAGGGAACCATGGCTGAGAAGGAAGTCGGCAGACAGAAAAAGCAGGGCTGAGAAAAAGAGACAAACAGCCAAAAATGTTGTTTGAGCACCGTGATCAAACTATGACTGAAGTTGAGACAACAATGTAATTCATTCTCCATTTGGATTAAGCCTGTTGAGTTGGGTTTTTGCCACCTGCTCTGAAATTGTGCTGATAAAATTCAAGGAATTCAGAGGTCTTCCATTATCCTCTGTTTATTTTTTTGAGATGGACATACCAGATTCCACACAATCTAAAAATAAATAAATAAATAAAATGTAACTCTGACACTGGAGGATCTCAGAGGAACCTCACAAAGGACTGGAAATATGAGGAAAGTTACTTTCAGTCTCCTTATTTTTTTAAAAGCACATAAATTTTTTCTCATTTTATAATTGTAAAAAAAGTTGAGGAAAAACTTCACAAACTTTAGCATCAGAAGACTCGAGGACCAGTCCTGGCTCTACTATTTAATAGCTTTGTAACTTGGACAAATTACTGGAACTCTTTGCCCCTCAGTTTCCTCATCTGCTCAGTGGGGACTATAATAGTTAACAGCAAATTCTTAGGGCTGTAGTGAGGGATTACTGACCTAAAGCATGAGAAAGAATTAAATACTCTGTGAACGGCTATAAATGTGTAAGACGCCATTATTATTAAAGTAACCTATGTTTCCTAAGGTGGGGGAGGGAGGAAATGAACCATGAGGAAGAGAGGATTTCGACTCCCAGCAGGGCCATGGTGGAATTAGGATCTTCATTCCTACTGAGTCACCTCCGTCACAATAGACACCTCGATCACCATAGACATCTCACATCACCATAGAGACACCATATCACCATAGTCACTCCGTGTCACTGCTTTGTTTAGTAGACACTCTTCTTGTGTCACTGCTCATGCTAAAATTATGTAAAATTGAAATCTTACTTTCTCTTTTTTCCTAGCTGATTTTATAGGCTCAATGACCACAGGTAGCTAGTGGTTCCCGGTAGACCGTGCAGACATAGAACATTATTACAGAGAGTTCCTGTGGGTAACACTGCTGTGAACGTTTCTAAATATGGATCTTTCCCTCCCAGACTGCAGCTGACATGATGTTTAAGAACCTATGGAAGGCAGACAAGTTATTATAACTCATTCAGTGTAGACATCTGTTGACCACTGACTAGACGCACAGTCGTGGTGGAGCTTGGATATCATGCCCTCAAATCTCACATTGAAGGGTGAGATTTACAGGAGGGGTCTGTCGGGTGGCAGCAGGGTCATGGGGGTAGAGCCCTCCTGAATGGCTTGGGGACTTATAAGTGAGCCCCCCTACCCCGTCTGGTTATCAGAAAGAGCCTGGCCCGGTCTCCTGTCCCTCTTGCTCTGCTCTTGCCGGGCGATATGCCTGCTTCCCTTCCTACGCTTCTTGTTCAGCGTACAGAACCTGGGCCAAATAAACTTCTTTTCTTGATAAATGACCTCATCTCAGGTATTCCTTGATAGCCTCACGGACTAACAGCACCATTCTAGAAAGTGGAGACCTGGCCATGAACAGGCCTAAGTCCACGCACCTGGCGATATCTGTGCCGGAGGAGGCGGGCCACTGATAGTCAACAGTGCACACCTGACATCACCTCTCTTAGAATGTTAGTAAGGAATGGCCAGGGGAAGGGGACGGAGGGGTCTGAGCTGCCATGTCAGACAGGCTCATCAGGGGCCTTCCCCAGGAGGGAACATTCTAGTAGATATCGGCTGAGGTCAGGGAGCCCCCATGAGGCGTTCAAAGGCAGTCATCCCAGACGTGACCCCGAATCAATGAGCAGCGACCTCTAAATATGGGCTCTGCCTCTGATCTTGTGGATCTGATCTTGGTTGGGGGTGTGGCCAAGAAGCAGGTCCCCAGCCCTCTGGGATTCTCAGGGGCGGAGCAGCAACTCCAGCCAGGGCTGAGTTGGGGCCCAGAAAGCAGCACCAGCTGTATCCGGGGCTTGATAGAGATGCAGATTCTTGGACCCATCCCAGCCTGGTGTATGAGACACTGGGGTGGGGGTGGGAGGGTACTCCATGCTTTCACAAGCCCCCCAGGTGATGCTGACCTGGACTTAAGTTCCAGGAATCCTGAAATAGCCCTGTATCTTCCTTAACCCAAACAACATGTATTTGAATTTTTAAACATTTTGTTTAAGGCTCTTGATTTGTGACTCCCTGTGCCTGCATTTCCCAGCCCCAGGTAGTCACCACTCCACTCTTTGATTCTAGGGATTTTGACTACTTTAATTAATTTATTTTGGAGATAGGGTCTTCCTCTATCACCCAGGTTGCAGTGCAGTGGTATGATCATAGCTCACCGTAGCTCCAACCTCTTGGGTTTAGGCGATCCTCCCGCTTCAGCCACCAGAGTAGTTGGGACTAAAGGTGTCTGCCACCATGCCTGACTAATTTATTTTATATTTGTAGAGAATGGAGTCTCAGTATGTTTCAAAGGCTGGTCTCGAACTCCTGGCCTCAAGCAATCCTCCCACCTTGGCCTCCCAAAGTGCTGGGATTATAAGCATGAATCACTGCACCAGGCCAGAATGTGACAATTTTAGATGCTTCATGTAAATGGAATCACGTGTATTGATTCTTGAGATGAATAAGAGGAAGAAAGAGCCCGTGTGTAGCACTCGAGTCCCATCCTCACTTGAAAAATGAATGATGGATGTGGTCTAGCAGGTCTGGATACACATGGGATTTGTACAGGAGACTGAAAGGTCCAGAGTACCCAGGATGTCCACAAAGACCTGTCTTTTCCATTTTTTCCTCCGAAATATTTTCTTTTCCTTTCATGTGGCAATGACTTAAAGAGAATTATGAATTCACTCATAGATCAAAGCTCTAACATGATTCAGATGATGACAGAATTACGAGGCGGTAGCATGAAGGCTGGCAGTGTTCATGTCGGCCTTGGCACCATAGTCATACACGGTCCAACAATGAGGTTTGTGAACCGTCCTAGAAAAAGGGCTATACACCTCACTGCTAATATCACTACGGTCACCTTCATGTACTCACGGCTATGTACTGACCCTAGGGCCTAGTCCACCTATCAAAGCAATTTTGGAGCTCTTTTCCTGGAACAGCCGTTAGAGCTGTTGTTATTTGTTGAGGTCTGACAATTAAGTTCATGAACTTGTGAACATGTTACAGTGTGCTTACGTTGGCACCCTCTCTATTCACCGGATCTGACTCCCCGTGACTTTTTTTTTTCCCTCGAAGATAAAGGAAATATTGAAAGGAAGCCATTTGATGACATTTAGGACATCAAGGATAATATGACAGCTCTGATGGCTATTCCAGGAAAAAAGTTTCAAAAGTGCTTGGATGGGTGAACTAGGTGCTGGCGTGGGTGCCTAGCTTCCCAAGGGGAGTCCTTCAAAGGTGACCATAGTGGTATTCAGCGATGAGGTATGGAGCACTTTTTCTAGGATGGTTCAAGGCTGGAATTGTTGGACCTGTACACCAGACAACAAGCATAATCCGTCCTCCTTGCATGCGTTCACTTATGCAATGTGCGTTGATAGATCAGTTTCTACCAGGCAGGAGCGCATCGGGCGCTGGTGATCACGTGATGCAAAGGACCACCGTCCCTCACCTCCGGGAGCTTGGGTTTGGGTGGAGAAGACAAATATGGCGAGTCCTTCATTCATGTATGCATTCGACAACTTCTTATTAAGCACCTACTGTGTGCCAGGTCTTATTCTAGATGCTACAGATAGAGGGGTCCCTGCCTTCGTGGGCCGATGTCCTGGGGGAAATTCACATAATGAATGTATAAATATACACATTTTTTTGTCATTCCATGAAAGAAAATCAAGCTGGTCAGGGAATAGAATGACGGGGCTGTTGTTTTATTATTATTAAATTTATTTTTACTTATTTTAAGATGTGGGGAAAAATCAGGATTAGGTATACCAGTGGTCATCATACAGGTAAAGTTTAGACCTCCCTTGGGTCCCCACTTGGCCTGGTTTGAGATCAGATGCCCTTATGGATGGAATATGGCCCCTCCTCCCTCCCCTGGCAATTCTACACTATTGCCAATCCCTTTCTTTTAGTATTATGATAAATGTTCAGGGCCTGCTTATGAGTGAGAACATGTGGTATTCAGATCTTTGTTTCTGTGATAGATCACTCAGTGTTACAGACTCTAAATCCATGGGGCAGTTGTTTTGAATGGGGCGATGGAGGTGGGCCCCCGACGATTTAGACAGAGACCTGGCGAACAGGAGTGTGGAACGTGGGGAAGAGGCTCCAGGTACAGGGATGCCAAGTGCAAAAGCCCTGGGGCAAAGTGCGACAGGAGAGAACAGGGAAAGGAGGTGCAGTCGAGAGCAGCCACGGGCCAGATGCTGCACTTTGAAAGTAATTTAGTTTTTTTTTGTTTTTTGTTTTGAGTTGGAGTCTCACTCTGGAGCCCAGACTGGAGTGCAGCGGCCGCTCCCGGCCACCGCAGCCTCAACCTGCTGGGCTCCGGCGATCCTTCCGCCTCAGCCCTTCCAAGTAGCCGGAATTACAGGCATGCGCTACAATGCCCGGCTGATTTTTTGATTTACTGTAGAGATGAGGTCTCGCTGCCCAGGTGGGTCTCGAACCCGCGGGCTCAGGCCATCCACTCACCTCAGACTCCCAAAGGCGCGGGATTACAGGCTGAGCCACCAAGCCTGGGTTGAAAGTAATTTAGTTTTTATTATTTCTTAAATTTAGATTCAGGGATATAAGTGCAAGTTTTTTTTTGTTTTTTTTTTTTTGAGTTGGAGTCTCACTCTGTCACTCAGACTGGAGTGCAGTGACCGCTCCCGGCCACCGCAGCCTCGACCTGCTGGGCTCCTGCGATCCTTCCACCTCAGCCTTCCGAGTAGCTGGAACTACAGGCGCGTGCTACCACACCCGGCTCGTTTTTGATTTACTGTAGAGATGAGGTCTTTCCAAGTTGCCCAGGTGGGCCTCGAACCCGCGGGCTCAGGGAATCCACTTACCTCAGCCTCTCAAGGCACGGGATTACAGGCTGAGCCACTGAACCCAGTTACATGTGCAAGTTTGTCACGTGGATCTACTGTGTGATTATGAGGTTTGGGTTCCTCTTGGATCCATCAGCCAAATAGTGAGCACGGCACCCCACAGGTAGTGTTTCAGCTCTGGCTCCTCCCTCCTTCCCTTCCTCCCTACTCCTTCCCTCCTTTTGGAAGTCCCAGTATCTGTTGTTCCATCCTTAAACACCTGTGTGCCCAGTGATTAGCTCCCACTTATAAGCAAGGACATGTGGTATGCTCTACTGTGTGTGTGTAAATTTGCTGATGATAATGGCCTCCAGCTCTGTCCACATTGCTGCAGAGGACACACTCTCATTTTTCTTTGTGGCCGTGTCATGCTCAGTGATGTACATTTGTCCTTTTCCTTGTCCAGGCCACCACTGATGGGCACCTGGGTCAGTCCCGTGACTTTGCTATGGTGTATATGCAAGAGGCAGGTGAAGCATCTGGTGTGAAATGAGGGTGGCTGGGCTGAGGCCGGGAGCCGAGGGTGGGAAGGCGGGCTGCCTCCGAGGTGCACTTGGAGGGGCAGCGTAGACAAGTTGGTGATGTGTCAGAGTCTGCGGTCAGCAAGCGGAGACACAGCTGATGCCTGGGCCCTGCACTGCACGCGGATCTCTCCTGCAGTGGTGGTTCACGGTCACTTGAGTCACGCAGATGCTGGCTGTCCCGTCCAGTGCTAAACATGACCCAGACCACCCGGGGTGGATGCCTGATTCCTCAGTGATGGGTCCCAGGACGCCGCCCAGCAGGATACCAGCATTCCAGATTTTTTTTTGGGGGGGGGCAGTAAGTGTATAAACAAAGAAAATTGTAGGAAAGATCACGTCAGTAATGGTAAGATGAAACAAGAATTTGCTGGATGTGGTGGCTCATGCCTGTGAGTCCAGCATTTTGGGAGGCTGAGGCAGGAGGATCTCTTGTGGTCAAGTGTTTAAGACCAGCCTGGGCAATGTAGTGAGACCTTGACTTTACAGATAATATTTTTTTAAAAGTATCCAGGTGTGGTGGTGCAGACCTGTAGTCCCAGCTACTCAGGAGACTGAGGCAGGAGGAAAGATTGAGCCTAGGAGGTCAAGGCTGCAGTGAGTTATGATTGTACTACGGAACTCCAGCCTGGGTGACAGAGCAAGACTCTGTCTCTAAAAATAAAAAGCAAATACAAATAAATAATTACTGTATTAGATATGATGACAATACAATCTGGCAAGGTGACAGAATGGGGGCAGGGAACGCAGCTGTCACTATCTGGGGCCAGGAAGGCCTCTGTGTCAGCACCATCTGGGGCCAGGAAGGCCACATCCTTGTGGCACTGTCTGGAAAGATGAGAAGGAAGAAGGGTGGGGAGATAGTGGGGGAGTCTTTCAGGAGGAGGACAGAGCAAGCACAGAAAGCAATGCCTGCAGACATTAGGTGCTCACTAAGGAGAGGCCTGGGGTGGCACATCCCTTGACTGGGCAGGCTGGTGCAGCAGAAGTGGGTGAGGGTTCAAGAACACATCTGGTAGATGGGGACATCTGAGAGTCCCTTCTTGGAATGAAGTGTTTAAAAGTATGTGCCTTAAAACATGTAGGCTTACCAAGACCGTCCATTGCATTGAAATACTGAGGGTGTCAAAAAAGTGTATATACATTTTTAATTTATTTATTTATTTATTTTTTTTGAGTCGGAGTCTCACTCTGTCGCCCAGACTGGAGTGCAGTGGCCGCTTCCGGCCACCGCAGCCTCGACCTGCTGGGCTCCGGCGATCCTTCCGCCTCAGTCTTCCAAGTAGCCGGAATTACAGGCATGTGCTACCACGCCCGGCTGATTTTTTGATTTATTGTAGAGATGAGGTCTCACTGCCCAGGCAGGTCTTGAACCTGCAGTGTCAGGCAATCCACTCACCTCAGCCTCCCAAAGGCACGGGATTACAGGCTGAGCCACCGAGCCCGGCTTATACATTTTAAGAAAAGAAAAACCGCATTGAAATTGTAATACTCCATAAGGTGAATGCAAGTCACGTTGGACTTCTGCAATTATAAGAGGCACTCAAAGTGGTTCCCATCAGTGTCTGGACACTTCTGATCATGGGGAACATCTCTTAAAATGTGCATGCATTTTGGCAACTCCGGTAGTTATCAGAATATCAATGACTTCATGTGTTTCCTTCTTACTGAGTTAAGTCATGAGATCCAGTGTCTTACTTTACAGTTGTGAAGAGAATACATGGCATTTCATGGCATCTGTCAAGGGTACTATTAGATGGAAATGGGCTGTTCAAATTCAGCGGGGCTGCTGATGCCTTCGGGGATGTGATCTGTGTCCCTTCCCAGATTCATATGTTGGAATCTTCATCTCCAGGGTGATGGTATGGGGGGGTGGGGACTTTGAGGGGCGATTCAGTAAGGAGGGTGGAGCCTTCAGGAATGGGCCTGGGGCCCTTATAAAAGGGACTCAGAGAGCTCCCTCGTACCTTCCACCAGGTGAGGACACAGTGTGAAGGCGCCATCTATGAACCAGGAAGCAGGTCCTCACAGGACACGGAATCCACTGACACCTTGATCTTGGACTTCAGCCTCCAGAACTGTGAGTTATAAAGTTTTGCTGTACATAAGCCACCCAGTCGATGGCGTCTTTGGGATAGCAGCCCCAGTAGGCTAAGGCAGGGAGGAGGTGCCAGGCTTCTGTTCGTGGCTGGGTGGAGATGAAGGTGTGGTTTTCCCTGTTCGAGATTAGAGAGCTGCCTGGATTCTCTCTGGGACCGCTGGGGGAAGGCTCCATGGCCTCGTTAGTTCATGGTCTCCTGTTGGCACAAACACAGGGTCACCTCCCACCCTTTGCTACTTTGTCACAGGACTGTTCTCTCAAATGCCAACAGGAGGGCTCCCCAGCTCATCGTTGAGAGACTGAGCTTGGTGAGTGTCCTCACCTCTCACTTGAAGGTGGCATTGGGTTCGAGGAGGTGACAGGCAGATTTCCCAAAAGCTGTGCCTCACCCTTCGAGAGGACTCTCACCAGCACGTGGACGGACACTGCTACAGTAACAGTCATGTGTCTCTCATAAAGCGATGCATAAACTACTGCCTGAACACCCTGAGAAGTCACTTTTCCTTTTAAAGATAAATGGAAGTTTAACGTGAAGCTTATCGAAGCTAAAATAACTCGCATTTCCTGAAGGCTTACTAAGTATATTTGTTCTCAGAACAGTCCCATGAGTCTGGGATGATCTTCATTCCCATTTTACAAATGAGGAAGCTGAGGCACGGAGAGCTCAAGTCACTGGCCACGGGTCACACAGTCACAAAGAGGAAGAGCTGGGATTCAAGCCCACAGGGCTGAGGCTGAGCTCCCAACCTCGGCACTATTCTCTACTTAGAGGGAACCACTGAGTAAACGATGGACTCAGTGTTTTGTGTACATGGTGGAAGGTTGTTAGTTGATAACGCTGCAATGTAGGGGTCTCTTGGGCTCCCATCTCATGTTACCTGAACTCCAACTAACCCAGAAGCGTGAGGACCGAGAAAGTGCTGATCTCTCTGTTCTAGTATCACTCTCTTCATGTTGGAATGAGGGATGGTTTTATTTTGTTTTTTATCTTTTTTTTTTGCTTACCTATATGTTCTCTATTTCCATTTCCCAGCCATCTCCACTGAAGCTATATAGCCTCTAAAATTAGAATATAGTTTTTACTTTCTAAGGAAAGTGAGTAACATAAGGAGAAGTATCTTGGAAAAACCCCATGCCATCCCTCGGTCCCACATTTCTACTGCTGGGGAAACCAATGTTCAGATAAGGATGACAGTAACATGAATGACAACCGTCGTACCCTTTTCAGAGCGTCGACTCTGGCAGGAGGTGAGGTTATCATTTAGTGGGTAATGAATCAGTGACCCTGCAAACACTGCTACCGAGGCAAAACAGCATCATGTGAGCCAGATTTGCTTTTTAGGCAAAAAACTGGGCCAGCTAGTCAGAGGGAAGGGACGTTTAAAACCTAATCCCAAAGTAAATCTCCAGCTGTGACAAGAAAACACTTATTCTGCCCATATAGTTATTTTTCAACCGAGCAAATATTTTTCACTGGCCCTAGAGCATCAAAGCCTTCCTTAAAATCTTCCTGGAGAGTTCCAAATGAAGCGTTTTGAAGTCAGAATAGGAGAGTGGAGATTTTTGAGAAACAATAAAATGTTATTTTTCCATTGACTCTTTAAAAACAATGTTCTCCAATCCCATCCAAGGAGACCTCCCTGGAGTTCCACAAAATGCCTGCCTTGGCCCTTCTCAAGCGTGGAAAATATTGTTGCCTGCTTCTCTATGGACCCCGGTGCGAGTTAAGCCATCTATCACCGCAGGACGTGCCGAACCGGCAGCGAGACTGTGAGGCCACGGGCCTGTGAACACGCTTTTAGTTTTCCATGTCTGGGACTTTGAATTTAGCAAAAGCAAAAGATTCAGGAAAGTAACCTCTACCCTTTGGGAGGCTGAGGTGAGTGGACTGCCTGAGTCCACCGGTTCGAGATCCGCCTGGGCAACGAGACCTCACCTCTACAATAAATCAAAAAATCAGCCGGGCGTGGTAGCGCATGCCTGTAATTCCGGCTACTTGGAAGGCTGAGGCGGCAGGATCGCCGGAGCCCGGCAGGTCGAGGCTGCGGTGGCCGGAAGCGGCCACTGCACTCCAGTCTGGGCGACAGAGTGAGACTCCAACTCAAAAAAATAAATAAATTAATTAATTTTTTAAAAAAAGAAAGAAAGTAACCTCTGGATGCCACTGGGCACCCAACCACAGGTGTCAAGACACCCCAACAGGAGTCCTCAACCACTCCCTTCAGCTTGGAATGTCTGGGAAGGGGTGAAGAAAAACAACCCAGGAATGCTTCCAGATCACTTCTGTTCTGAAGATAATCTTGGTGTACTCTCTGGGAAGGAGACTCCAGAGGGAGGTATGGGGTAACTGCAAGATCTGTGATGTGGGGTAACACTCTCTCTCCCCTTTCCCGACAAGGAGGATGGCCCCCAACCAAGGCTGTCTGCACAGGGTCAGGATGACCTTGGAGATGTGCACACCCACGTACTCAGGGCAATTACTGAGGGTCAACATTCTGGGTCCTGCTTATTTGCTTATCATGCTGGTGTTTATGTCTGGCTCCCTTTCCCATGCTGGGGGTATTTAATCCCTCTCCATGTCTTTGGGGTGTGGAGAGCTTTGTACTGACCAGCTGCTATGAATTCCTCCTGTAAATATTAATAAATCCATGTCTTTGCCAATCTGTCCCCAGGTGATTTCTTTGGAGTAGTTGAACATCACGTGAGCATCCTGCCTGATTTGGGGTTCTCATGATACAGGAGGACATGGCATTTACCCTCCAGATATCACCCAGGGTCCGGGCTAGAAACAGACAACCTGCCCGGAGGGGTGTGTCTGGATGGGGTGTAAGGAAGACCTGGCCACGGAGCCGTGGGCAAGATGAAAGGGAGCAGCCAGGGACTTGGACACTCGCCCCAGCTAGGAGCTGCTTCTGCCCCAGGGGCAGGGGAAGGCACTGAGTGACTGAGCCCAAAGAGAGGAGAATCCATGCAGCAGACTCCCCGGTGGGCCATGAACTGTGATTGTCTCCACGGCACCACACCGGACAGACATGCATCAGGCAGGGAAGGGTGGGGATTTGGTGTCCCAGGGCCGCCGTGACAGAGGACCACAGATAACAAACGTTGATTCTGTCATGGCTCTACAGGCGAAATGTCCACAATCAAGGTGTCAACAGTGCCACCCTCCCACAGAAGGCCCTGGGAGGCCCTTGCTCCTCTCTTAGGTTCTGTGAATTGCTGGAAACCCTTCACTCTCCTTGGCTATCGGATGCGATTGAATGCTCCAGTTTCTGCCACCATCCTCATGTGGCCTTCTTCCTATGTCTCCTCCATGCCCAAATCTCTGTCTCCTTGTGAGGACACTAGCCACTGGATTTAGGGCCCACCCTAACCCAGTATTACCTCATCCCAACGTTATAGCATCTGCAAAGACCTTACTTCCCGGTCACATTCAACAGGCACCGGGAGTTGGGACTTCAATTATTTTCTTGGAGCGGCATTATTCAACCCATTCCCTCTAAATACCTCTGGGTAAAGCCCTCCAGAAGCCAGAGGGCAAGGAAGGCTGGGGCTGCAGTCCACACGGGCCAGGCCCCAGGGCCCTGAGCAGAGAAGGGTCAGAGGAGCAAAGAGTCACAGCAGAAGGCTCCCTGGAGCCTCTTTTCGGACAATCCTTTCTTGCTTCTTGCCTCGCCCAGTGGCTCCACGGATCCCTCAAACCCTAATGAATCTCCATGACACCCCGGAGAGGTGAGAATTAAGATCATCGTTTTGCAGATGCAAGAGCAAGTAGCAATCTCTCCTTTAAACAGCCCTACTGATTGCCACTTTATTTTTAATTTGATTTTATGCAGAGAGATAGGAACATGTTCCAGGAATTTTGAAAGCTCTCTATAAGAAAAAAAATTCCCTCAAAGTTACCAGCACGTTTCATGGGCCCAGGAAGATGATTTCCTGTTAAGTTTGCAAAGGGTGAAAAATAACAATCACTTGAAACTTTTCAAAATTCTGGGTACATCTCACCATCTCCTAGAAAATTCAATCTGAGACTAAGTATATCCATCTGGGAGCAAATAACCTCTTCGTATACCAGTCAAAATTAGGGGTTACTACCTTCTCCAGACTAGGCCTAAAATTTAGTTTATTTTTTCAAAAAACCATAGGAGGGAGCCGGGCTCGGTGGCTCAGCCTGTAATCCCGTGACTTTGGGAGGCTGAGGTGAGTGAATTGCCTGAGCCCGCAGGCTCGAGACCCGCCTGGGCAGCGAGACCTCATCTCCTATCTTTCCCTTGCCAAATTCCTAACAAGGAGGACCGGGGAGACGGGTTTTTTATTAACCCTAGTTAACGTAGCTTACTTTCTAACCCGACTCTGGCGTAACATCACATAACAGATAAAGAAGAAAAATCTAAGTATTTTATGGTCCTGTAACACTGTCTCTTGGGGACTCCTGGACTCCAGGCACTTTTAAAGATACTGACAACCTATTCTCTCTGAAGTCGGCCACCGTAGAAGCAGACATACCAAGAAACGTGACCCCCATATCAGTCCTCAAGCTGCCCATTTTCTAGGTGGATTTCAAAATAGATAAGAGCCTGACTCTTGCTTCTAACTACCCGTCAGGAAACGTTTGAACCCACCTATCACTTACCAGTCCCACTTGGACAGATCCCACCTTCCCGGGGTGAACATGGATTGATCTCACATGTGTCGATTTATAGTTTCCTGTAACTTCTATCTTTCTAAGATGTATATCACCAAGCTGCAATTCAACTGTCGCAGGCACACGTTCTCAGGACCTCTTGGGACAGTGTTACAAGCCTGTAGTCATTCACATTTGGCTCAGAAAACCATCTTAAATATGTCACAGAATGCCGGGCTCGGTGGCTCAGCCTGTAATCCCGCACCTTTGGAAGGCTGAGGGGAGTGGATGGCCTGAGCCCGTGGGTTCGAGACCTGTTTGGGCAGCGAGACCTCATCTCTACAATAAATCAAAAAATCAGCTGGGCATGGTAGCGCACGCCTGTAATTCTGGCTACTCGGAAGGCTGAGACGGAAGGATCGCCGGAGCCCAGCAGGTCGAGGCTGTGGTGGCCAGGAGCGGCCACTGCACTCCAGTCTGGGCGACAGAGTGAGACTCCAACTCAAACAAACAAACAAACAAATATGTCACACACATCTTTCATCAACAGAGACCAGCGCTTCTGTACCCTCCCCACCAACGTGCAGAAAAGGCGACACCTTGGTCTGTGTCTGGCCTCTGTTCACGTGATCTCCGCTTGGGTTGTGAATGCTTTTTTTTAATATCAAAGAAGAACTAAACTCCCAAACACCTTGTAGTTTGTGCTGTTTACAGGCAGAACTGGAGTGTCCTTAGTCTTCCCTTTCGGGCCCCTCCTTTGGGCCCCTCCCTCAAGCCCACCATGGGCACAGTGAGGCCACAGATGGGCATGGGGATTGGAGGGGAGGCAGGTTCTAGCAGGAAGGCCACAGAGCTGACATCTGGAGGGTTCCTGCCTCTGTAAGACAAGTGCAAAGCTGTGGAATCAACCTAAATGTCCATCAGCTAATTGGTGGAGAAACACAATGTGATACACACCCCCCCCACACACACACTCCATGGAATACTACTGAGTCATCAAGCAAAATGAAAGCATGTACAGTGCAGCACCTTGGATAGAACTGGAGATCATGATCCTAAATGAAGAAACGCAGGAATAGAAACCCAAATATTGCATGTTCTCACTTTACGTCGGAGCTGAACTGTGAGCCTACAAAGGCATGGAGAAGGGCACAATGGACGTTGGAGACTCAGAAGGGGTAGGGGGGAAGGAGGGAGGGACGAAAAACCGCCTCTTGGGTACCATGCGCACTTGTTGGGGGGATGGGTACCCCTAAAGCCCAGACTTCCTCACCAATATACAAAGCAGCCATGTGACCAAAGACCACTTAGACCCCCTCAAGCTACTGAACTAACAGACAGTTTAGAAAAGAGTCATTTTGCCCAGCAAGTCTGGAGGGAGCCTGGGCAAAGGGTGGCCTCGAGGTCAGTGCTCTTCAAAGAAAATAGTGTCGGGGGGCAGGGAGTGTGATTCGGGGGCTTCTGACTGGAGGGGTGCTTTGGTGGCTGGAGAGCCCCATTTGCAGTCCTCCCATCCCACTGACTCAGGGAGACTTGGGAGCTGCATTGAGAAGTCTCTATGCCGCTTTTCTTTCTGTTTTGTTGTTTTTTTTTTTTTTTGAGTCAGAGTCTCACTCTGTCGCCCAGACTGGAGTGCAGTGGCCGCTCCGGGCCACCGCAGCCTCGACCTGCTGGGCTCCAGCACTCTTTCCGTCTCAGCCTTCCAAGTAGCTGGAACTACAGGCGCGCGCTACCTATGCCGCTTTTCATGGAGGCTGAATGAGTCCACAATCCCAGCAACAGTGTGGGAGATCCTCACCTACGTGAACTGACTCAGACACAGAAAGCCAAGCACTGCATACTCTACCTTCTATGCGGGAGCTAAATGCCCCAACAATGGAAATAATAGATGCTGGGGATACCAGTCGGGGGAGGCGGGAGGGGGACCAGGACTCAGAAGTTACCCATGGGGTGCAAAGCTCACTCTCTGGCCAACGGACCACCTGAAGCCCAACCCCTACCACTACACACTAAGCCCATGGAACAAACATGCACATGCACCGTGAATCTAAAATAAAATACAATTATATTTTTAAAAGGAGCTGCACCTGAATGGGACAAGAGACGACAAGAGGTGGGCCGTGCTGTCGATTGCTTTGTCCTTGATCTGGGAAGGGGCTTGAGAAGGCCTGATTCTAAGGCAAGAACTTTCTTTCCAGTTGTGCTCTATTTTACCTTTCTGAAGTTTACTTTCTTTAAAAGGAGCTACAACTTGGAAGATCTACTAATCTTTTCAAAGACCCAACCAACCATCTTTCTGGCTGCTAAAAGACAACATACAAATTTGCTTCTTAGTCAATATTCTTTTTAAAAAAATTATCTTCTACTCAAGCTGCAGTTTTATTTGCTAGTTGCTTCCAATAAAATTTATTTTTTGGCTGGTTATAAATGTCCTAAAGCTTAGTCTAAAAAAAAATAACATTTTGAAATACAGAAACTAGGAGAACAGGCATTCCTCCAGACTGTCTCATTGACTGCCTAATTTTTCACGTTGCTTTGCACAGTTGAGGTTAATTTGTATATTCCAGGGGAGGCAAATGGTGATATCACATGAGCACCAAAATCCAGCATTCTGGACTGTATGCTTTTTCCTGGTGCTGCAGAGAAGCTTGTTAATCATTGAAGTTTTGGATGAAGCCAGTTAGAATTCTCTTACATTTGCTTGCAAACAAATGATACCGGGTGCAGGCATTAGGAGTCATTTTACCTTACAGGCATTACAAAAATGACAAAACCACAGTCATAAGAAGACAATGCTTCAAGGTAGATGCTCCTGCTCTCTTGAAAATAAGGCATAATATCTCATTTTACAATCATTTTACTTTTTCAAAGTATTTGAACTTCGTGTTCCTTTGAAATGGGTAGGATAGGAACTGGGCTTTTAAACTCCAGACCTGGTGTTGGTGTGTTCCAGGACACAGGTTCACAAGCCTTCTTTCTAAAGGGCCAGGAACTGAATATTTCAGAATTTTCAAGCTAAGAGGCGAAACTGAGCATGTGAATTTGCTACACAGAACCATTTAAAACACAGACAAAATTTTAAAATGTCCAAGCATTCTTAGCTTGCATGGTGTACAGAATAGGCAGCAGATTGGATGTGGCCCTCAGGCCATTGTTTGCTGACCTCCCTTTTAGGACATGAAGAGTCAAAAGGAACCATTTTCCAATCTCAAAGTCTGTCCAGATCCTTGCAGTAGAAGATGCCTTCTGGGGTGGACATCTGTTGTTGTTGTTGACCTGCGTCCATTCCCCATTTTTCAGTGAGAGCCAGATTTTCCCATGATGCATCAGCCACTGGCTGGCAGTCTCATTCCACACCTTCTTCAGGGGCCTCCACACCTGTTCCACCTGACTCCACACTTGCCTCAGGTGATTCCACACCTGCCTCACCTGTCTCCACGTCTGCCTCATCTGACTTCCCATCTCCCTGGCTGATGTCACACCTGCCCCAGGTAACACCACACCTGACTCCACATTGCCCCAAGTGACTCCAGACTGCCCTGCCTGACTCCAAACCTTCCCCAGGTGATTCCACACCTGCCCAGCCTGACTCCACATCAGCTTCACCTGATGCCACACTTGTCCCTGTCTCCATTCTCACCCCAGGTGACTCCATACCTGCCCTGCCTGACTCCACACCTGCCCCAATGACGCCACATCTGCCCAGGTGACATGCTCCCCAGGCCCGGTCAATTAGAGTAACCCATTCTTCTGACTTCTGTGAGCGACTTCAGGCAGGTCACGTGACCCAGGCCTGACCAATCATTTCCCAGTTAGAGCCAGTTCCCAGGAATGTGCCTGAGTAATTGGCAATGAGGTTTTTACTCCTTTCCTGCTGGATATGATGCTGTGACATTCACTTCGTTGCCAGGGCCACCCTGTGACTCCAACAAAGAGCAATGCACAGCTGACACAGGAGGAAACGCCACCCTCCTGGAGATATTGTGTGCACCCTGGGTCCTCAGCACCCCAAGTGTGGCATGCAGACTAGTGGCACTGGCATTCAGAAGCTTCTGAAAATACTCAACCCAGACCTTCTAAATGGGGATATGCAGATAATCAAAATTTCATGTGAGCTGCATGCACATTCAAGTTTTAGAAGCATTTTTCTGGATTTTTTTGAAGTTCCATGAGCCAAGTTTAAGTTGAGTTAGGTTAGTAGCCTTAATAATTAAAATAATTCTGATTTATCAATTTCCCATAGTCCATAATATAATTCAGGCAAGCAGCATGTAGTATTAATGGTACTATTAGAGCTACTAATAGTAATATAAGAGTAACCAGGCTGGGTCTAGTGGCCACACCTGTAATCCCAGCACTTTGGGAGGCTGAGGCAGGAGCATGACTTTAGGTCAGGAGTTCAAGACCACCCTGGACAACATAGTAAGACTCTATCTCTACAAATATAAAAAAAATAACCCGGTATGTTGGCACGCATCTGTAGTCCCAGCTACTTGAGAAGCTGGGGGTGTGGGGAGGACTGCCTGAACCCAGGCATTGGAGGCTGCAGTGAGCAGCTATGATCACACCACTACACTCCATCCTGGATGACAGAGTGAGACCCCAACCCTTAAAAGAAAAAGAGTATCCATACTGTAAGTAGGGTGGAGGCATGTGCTCATCATGTCCAATGTGGTTCATCCACTTTTTTTTTTTTGAGTTGGAGTCTCACTCTGTCACCCAGACTGGAGTGCAGCAGCAGCTCCCGGCCACCGTAGCCTCGACCTGCTGGGCTCCGGCGATCCTTTCGCCTCAGCCTTCCAAGTAGCTGGAACTACAGGCATGTGCTACCACGCCTGGCTGATTTTTTGATTTATTGTAGAGATGAGGTCTTGCCAAGTTGCCCAGGCGAGTCTCAAACCCGCGGGCTCAGGTAGTCCACTCACCTCGGCCTCCCAAGGCGCGGGATTATAGGCTGAGCCACCGAGCCCAGCTGGTTCATCCACTTTGTACGTTTCAGGTTGACTTGCAGCCCATGGAGGGCCTCTGAGGACCCAAAGTCAAATGCTCCAACCTCCAAGGAAGGAGGGGTGAAGGGGCATCTGCCTCAGGTGCGGAGTAGGGGAAGGAGCTGAGACTGCAGAAGGAGGGCAGAGCTGGCCGCCCTCTTAGCTTGGGGGTATCCAACCCTGGCAGCATACTGGGGTCACCTGGGGAGCCTCTAAAAATGACAAGGGCTCAGCCTCCACGCCCACAATCCTCGTGTGGTTTTCCAGGGTTGGAGTTCAAACCACAGTTCTTTCTAGAGCCTTCCTAGGCAACTTGGATATCCAGTCAGGGCTGAGAAATACTCTATTTATTCTATAGCAGAGGTTAGTACTTTTTTTTTCCTCAAAATGGTTAATAGTAAATATCTGAGGCTTTGTGGGCCAAACAGTACATACTATAACCACCCAACTCTATCTCTGTAGCTCAGAAGCAGCCATGGCCAAGTCATAAATAATTAGTGTGACTGTGTTTCAATAAAACTTTATTTACACAATCAGGCACAGGCTGGGCTGACTCCAGGGTCGTTGTGTGCCAGGTCCCTCTTGTACAGGGAGATTTCATTCTTTGAATGCGGCATTTAATCCCCTTGCACTTCAGGTATAAGTTGGGGACATCTCTTAGGTTTGCCACCCTGTCTATTCACACCACATCCGGTGAAATGACCCTGACCGTCTTTCTGGAAACCTCCCTCCTCCTCGCCTCAGCTTGTGTGGTTTGTGGGGCTGACCCCTGCCTTAGGGTGCATTTCCCCAGAAGCAAACCTCGAGACAAGGATTCCCATGCAAGTGGTGCCCTTGGGAAGCGCAGGCCAGTTCAGTGAGGGTCAGGGAAGGGAGACAGGTGGGGATACAGTTCAGGGGTGCACAGCCTACAGGGGACAACTGTGGTGACAGAAGCTTCAGTTCCCTGGCGATCCAAGAGCCAATGTAGACACATGCTTCAGGGTGAACCTGCAGGAGGGGCGAGGGGGTTGGGGTGTCTATCTGCTGACTGCAGTGAGTCCCTGGTTGAGAGCATATCTCAGATGGGGTGATGTTAACTGCTTGGGGCTCTGTCCCACCGGGCAGGGGGAAAGGAAGGTGTTTGAAGCAAGAACAATGTTCAGGTACAAATGCGCTGATGCTTAGGGCGGGGGCTTGGCAGGTGGGAGCACGGAAGGCCTGATGGCATCTGCTCTGATCCCTCCTGCGCTCCAGGGGTACAACTCCCCGGCCACGACCATTGCTTTGGGGAGGTCATGTGACCAACCAAAGCCAGATGTGGCCATGAGACCTCAGCCGAGGTCTCTGGAACAGAGACAGGTGCTCTTCCCAGGCCTGAAACTCCAACCATCTGGCAGGAGCAGCGGCTGCCATGTTGCTGCAGGGGAAGACAGGAGACAGAGTGAAATGGGACCCTGGTGGCAGAATCTGAGTCTTGATCAGGCCTGCATGAAGTCAGGCTGGATCCTGGACTTTGAGTTACATGAGCTGGTACATTCCCTTTGTGCTCAAGCCAATTTGGGTTGGGTGTTCTGTCACTGGGTTTTTGATGGATATAGTTCTTAACTTGGCCATAAAGAAGACTGCTTATTCCAACATCGAACAGATGTTAATTTTGGAATATCCACACCAGGCTGTCTGTGGGGAGAATTCTGGCAAAGACGGTGGTAGCCACACATGAAATTCTCCTCATGTGCCTCTGATACTCCGTCCTCTTAAAATTTGTTTTTTTCTTTGAGACAGGGTCTTACTCTGCTGCCCAGTCTGGAGTGCAGTGGTACAATCATAGTTCACTACAGTCTCCAACTCCTGGAATCAAGCAATTCTCCTGCCTCAGCCTCATGAGCAACTGGGACTACAGGTGTACACCACCATGTCTGGATAATTTTAATTTTGTGTGTGTGTTTCGGGGGGGGATTGGGATTTTTCTATGTTGCCCAGGCTGGTCTCAAACTCCTGGCCTCATGCAGAACTACCACCTTGGCCTCCCAAATCCTCTGTATTTTCCAGCAGACTCTTCACATTTGTCCCTAGCACTGCCATGGCCCTAGGGAACGACTTGGGCCATGCAGACTGTGGGTGAGTGGCCAAGGGACAGATGTCCAGCCCCAACTTCTCCCTGATCTTTCCTTCTCATCTCCAGCCCCACAGCATCTAGCTGGACATGCATCACTTGGGCCTGGACACATCACATTTACTTTAACACTGAGGTTATATTTGTGTCAACAATGGGGTTTGCCTAACTCCACAGTGAGGCAGAGACAGTAGTATTCACCCAACTACCCTCTGCCCCAGGTTTCTCAGCCCCCTTGCAATTTGAGGGGCCCCTGGGAGCCTTCTGGTTCAGAGCACGTGCATGGCGGTGTCACATGCCACATCTAGGTCATCGCTTGGAAGTGCTCGCATGGGACTCTCCAACTGTATCCATCACAGGGACCCAGAAGAACCAAGTGTCCCTGATGTTACAGCTATAAGGCGATCGTGCTTCCTCAGTTGGGGCCCTGGGGGACCATGTGGAGTCGAGCCCTATCATTTAAGCCATGCAGCGGAAGTGTCAGGCACTTGAGTTGTTGGGCTTGTCTGTGGCCAAGGCATAGCCGAGCTCATTGTAACTAGCACATTCTGTGATCTAAAGACTCCTTGTCAAAAGGGATGGAAGAAAGAACTGGAGCGGACTTGATGAAATAAAGGCAAGCAGAGGACAATATATTCTGTGTGGGACTATGGCAAACACCACGAGGATGTGGAAAGTGACTCAGCTTGAGAACAGCCAAGGTAATGAAAGGCGGTGACTCTCAAGGTGAAGGAGACAGGGACCTTTGAAAGCAAACATCCCACAAAGCGATCACAGCAAACATCCTGGGACAGACAGGGAGGAGACAGGATGCCATCAGACCATGCAACACGAGCACATCCATGATAACTCAGTCCTACCATGGCCAAGGGCACGATGCCCACCAGGTCCTTCTGGCTGACGAAGATCTCAGACACGGCGATGTCTGTGGTCCCTTTCCGCGGGTACTCGACCTGCCACGTGATAGGCTGGGTCCCCGAGAGGCTACTGAAGCTGGCAATTTCGAAGTTCATCTGCACAACCTCGTTGAATAAACTGCTGCTTCTGGAAGACAGCAAAAGAAAACGACTTTATTTTATTTTATTTTGAGACAAGGTCTCATTCTGTCACCCGGGCTGGAGTGCAGTGGTGCGATCATAGCCTCACTGCAACCTTGAGCTCCTGGTCTCAAGTGATTCTTCTGCCTTAGCCTCCAGGGTAGTTGGGACTACAGGAATAAGCCACCATACCTTGTTATTTTTAAAATTTTTACTTTGTAGAAATATATGTTGCCCAGGCTGGTCTTGAACTCCTGGCCTCAAACAATCCTCCTACCCCAGCCTCCCCAAGTGCTGTGTGAGCCACCATGTCTGGTGAAAAATGACTTTAAACTCATTTTGCTCAAATGACTCTTCTCTCTCTCATGATTATACCCAGAATATTAGGACAAAGAAAATGCCTTTTAGGGATAACTCTGGGGTTTTGTGGGGCACTTGGAACAGGGAATCACCTATAAACTAGAGACCGGCAGCTGAGACACAGAAACATCCACACGTCAAGGATCTGGGCAGAGTCTTAAACATGAGCATCGATCGAGGTCTAGGTTTTTATGGCTTTTCAGAGGTAAGCCAGCTTGATGTGCTCAGATGGCCTTTGAACCAGAAGGCCCCCTCCATGTCCCCTTTTGCAGGTGTGGCAGATGCTGTGGCCGCTCACTCAGTGGCATCTCCAGCCCCCCTCAGCTCATCCTTTGCTGCTGTAAGGGCTAAGGCGTGAAAATGGCACTTGGGCTCTCTGGCCGTGAGATGCAGGGTTGAAGCTAGACCCACTCCTGTGGCAGGTGGAGGGGAAGCTGGGTATGGAGCAGCAGTTGGGAAGAGAACTGGGACATTCTGGAAAGCCTGGTGGTCTTGGTTCTCCCAGGGCAGCCATGGGGTGCTTCTGGGTCCAGGCCCCCAAGTCACCAAGCCAAGTGGCTGGCAGCGGCACTTCCATGACTGGTTTTCTGCAGAGGTTGGATGTTTTCTCATCTGTGCTGTCCCTGGCTGTCCTGTCCCTCACTGTGTAGCAAATACATTCAATTCAATGGCTTTTCTAGAGATTCTCTGAATTGTCTAGTATCCCTTAAAGAGACTCTTCTGCTCAGAGGGACTGCTTAGCTGGAGGGACCTTGTCTGCACCTAAGAATTCTGACCAATACCATAGATTCGAGGTGAGCCTAGGTATTCTGGGAACTACTGACAGTCCAAACTTCTCTCTCTCTCTCTTTCAACATGCCAAATTTCTCTTTCCTTCTTTCTTTTTCTCTTTCCCTCTTTCTTTCCTTCTTCTTCCTCCCTCCCTCCTTCCTTCCTTCCTTCCCACTGGCTCTCTCTCTCTCTTTCTTTTTTTTTTTTTTTTTTGCTCAGGCTGGAGTGCAATGGTGCAATCATGGCTCACTGCAGTCTCAGCCTCCCGAGTAGCTGGGACTATAGGTGTGACTTACCAGACTCGGCTTTTGTTTTTCGCTTTTTTTTTAAGAGATGAGGTCTCGCTATGTTGCTCAGGTTGCTCTCAAACTCTGGCCTCCAGCAGTACCCACCTGCCTCAGCCTCCCAAAGTGCTAGGATGAAAGATCTCAGCCCACACTTGGCCCCAACTTTTCACATTTTAGATAACAAAAGTAAGGTCCAGAAAGAAAAAATGGCTTTCCCACAGTCACATAGCTTGTCAGTACAGAGTCAACATCAAGTGTGGCCTCTCCTGTTTCCTAGTCCAGGGCTCTTTACAGATCCCAGCCTACGACAGCTGGTGGGCAGATATGAAATCACAAGTTGCCAACACAGTATTTCTTTTCTTTTTTTTTAACTGCTAATTTTTTTATTTTAAAGATGTGGGGTACAATTCAGCGTTAGGTATACAAATGTTCGTTATGCACGTACCCTTGTTGATGAGACGTGCCTCCTCCCCCGGCAGATTCTCACTACTGCCAATCCTGCTCTCCCCCTTCCCAGCAGTTTCCCTCTACTGCCAATCCTTTTCTTACAGTATTACAATAAGTTTTCAAGGTCCACTTATGAGTGAGAACATGTGATACTCAGTTTTTTGTTTCTGCTATAAATCACTCAGTATTATAGACTAAGTCCATCCAGGTTGCTGTGAAGTTCATGATTATGCTCTTCTTTATGGCTGCATAATATTCCACCATGTATATGTACCACATTTTTTTATCCAGTCTTCTTTTGATGGGCAGCACGGTTGGTTCCATGTTCTTGCTATTGTGAACAATGCTGCAATAAACATACATGTGCAGGTATCTTTTTCGTAGAGTGATTCGAGTTCCTCCTGGTATATTCTCAGTAGGGGAATTGTGGGTCCATATGGAAGGTCCAATTTTTAGATCTCTTAGGAATCACCACATTGTTTTCCACAGAAGTTGAATTAGTTTACACTCCCACCAACAGTGTAGAAGTGTTCCCTTTTCCCCACATCATCTCCAGCATCTGTTGTTTTCTGAGTTATTGATGATGGCCATCCTGACTGGTGTTAGGTGGCATCTCAGTGTGGTTTTAATTTACATTTCTTTGATGATTAGTGAGGCTGAGCATTTTTTCCAGTCTTTTTTTTAAAAGAACAAGGGACAGCAAACTGTCCCATGAACCAAATCCAGCTAGCTGCCTATTTGTGTAAATGACCTTCTGTTGGTGCACAGTTCTGCTGTTTGTTTACATTTTTCTGTGGTTGCTTTCGTGTTATAATAACACGATTGAGCAATTACATCAGGTGGTGGATAGCCTGAGAAACCTTACATATTTTTTATCCATATCGTTACAGAAATAGCTTGCTGGCACTGGCTTGAGGAGGTCAGAGAAGGCGGAGCTGACCAGGCTTTCCAGGGCTATTGAGTCAATGGAACTGATACTGGTGGGAATGAGCAGAGAGGGCCTTCCAGGCGGAAAGCAGAGTGCATAGGGTGGGCTGGGGTCTGGTGAGCCCCAATAGGCAACCTGGGGTGCCTTCATGTATGCCAAGGGTTGCTGTAAGCACTGGGTCAAGCACTGTCTCAGGCTGGTGTTCCCTGGATGGGCTACATGTTTGAGGTGAATTGAAGCGGTTCTCCACAGCACATCCAGAACATGCTCAACACCAAATATACTTAACAGCTGCATCCCAAGCATGTGCTGGGACCCACATAAAGAGTGGCCAGGAAACCCTTCTCTGCACTGAGGTGTTCATGATGTTTGGATGCAGCCATTCCATCCTTCAGGGTTGGCTCCGGGACACATGAATCTTCCTCGTGCCAGGAGTGGGGCCCAGAGAACCATGGTTTATGAGATGCTGGAGATTCATCTGGAAGGGAAAGTAAATCTAGCTCTCGACCATCAGGCCATGGGCTGCAAATCTCAAGGATGGATTCCTTGTCTTGAAACATGAGGGAGAGGTGTCGGGGTAGTGGAGTGTTTCCAGACTTACGACGCATTCTTAGTCCAGCAGCCAAGGCCCACAGACCCACTGCACATCGGGAAAATCCCTCCAATGTGCTCTGACCCTGGCACTCTCTTCTCACGGGGCCACAGGCGTCTCTTCATTTCCAGGGGTTTATCCTTGTCCTTAGCAAGAACACCTGGACCTGACATCTTATCTGCAACAGAGCTGAGCACCACTATTAAAGTTGTCCAGAAGCACCAGTCCACCAGCCGACTGACTCAACAAACAGGTCACTTTTCTTTGCACTGGGTGTGGCAGCGATCCAACTGTCCGGAGACTCCCTCTCAACCCTGATGGGATGTGAGCCCCAGCACATGCTTCAGAGGCTGCATGGATTTCCGCCTGCACCTGATCTCATTCTCTTCTAAGATCCTTTTGTGAGTAGTGGCATTATCTAGAAGATGGAGATAATGGCATTCCCACTGTAGAGGGAGGGAGGTGCCTATGGAAGAGCCAGCGCGACTTCTGCTCCAGCCGTGTCCTCTTCCACTGCCAGAGAAGGGTGTTAGGAAGGCATCCTATGGGGTGAGAGAAAAGGGAAGCGGAGTTTTTCTTTCTGGCTTGAAAGACATTGCTCTGTGGATTGTGTGAGCAGTGGGGCTACTTCCCTAAGGTGTTTTGTTCAAGCCAACCTAAGAGTAAAAGTAATATGCTATTGTTTGCAAAATACTCACTGCACATGAGGCACTGGGCCAGGTTCCATGGGTCTAGGCGTCCAACTCCCATTCAAAACCCTCAGGGTTACTAGGGCTATCGTTTACCCAAGTGTCGAAGTGAAGACTCTTGTCGCTTTGCCCCCAGGGAGAGTGTGTGCATTGCCTCAACCTTCAGCCACAGGTGGGCAGGAACGAGTCCTTGGAAGCCCATTGGAAGTGTCCTGCCATCTCTGCCCAGACCTCCCATACATGAGCCAGTGAGACATCATCTTGGTTTCAGAACAGAAAAAAAAAAATACAGATTTCACAACTGGAGAAAAATTCCAGCTTTCCAGGGGCTGTGCTTCCTTCCTTTCTTCTCTTTTCTCTACCTCATTTCATTTCTTCCTTCATTTTCTCTTTTCTTTTTCATTCTTTGAATAAAATGCTTCTTGGAGGTCTAATATTTATGACACAGCAGATGGGAGGTGCTCTTGTTCCAACAGAAATGAGTTGGGGTGAGGGTGGGGTTGGGAGCTGGCTCCAGCCCAGTGTCCACCACCATTGGGGCAATCTCCCCAGTGTGTCAGTGACATGTGCCTGGGTAGGTCACTGGTATCCATTTTTCCGGGAGCTGGAGATCTCAGATGAAGAGAAGAAAAGACAGTTCTGTGTCCACAGGGGTCCAAGGATGTATAGGGCAGAGAACAGGCCAGACAAGGCTGACCCCATGACGAAATGAGTCCCAGAGCCTCTGGATTAAACACACTGACCCAAGACACGGAGTTCTTTGGGGGAATACATGGAATTGATGTCCACATTAGTTTATTTTGTGCATTCCTGTTCCCGCCTGCCCCACCTCCTTCCTCACCCAATCCTCTTCACCTCCAGAACCCATACAGTGTGGTATATCTAAATGAGGGAAAATGCTGCTGCATTTTGAAACTTGATTCTATCGTGGAGATCAGCATAGAGGGTTATTCGGTGCCTGTGGTCCCTACTCTTGTCACCTGGACAGCCCTGACAGGATGGTGGGAAAACCTTAACAGTTTTTCTTTCATCTCTTTATAGGCACAGCTGCTTGAGGAAACCAGATGGCCTGGATGCCACAAACAGTCTGGTGATCCCCTGCTAAACATCAGAGGAGATCCAGACCCATGGGAACCGGTCTGGTGCAGATCAGAGAAGGCGAGCCTCAGTTACCTTTAGTTCATTAACATGGCACCACGTGGCGAGCAGTGTTTTCTGTGGCTGGCAACTTGCGGCTCAAACTAACATGTCTCAGAACCATGGAGAGCTCCCAGGGACCTTGAAGACATTCGTGTTGACATAGGGTCGATGAGACTTTCTGCACCTGGGTATCTGGAACATCACGTGTGCACCCACATACCTCCCTTGTCTGCGGCTACCTCCTTCATACTCTCACCCCTCCCGCTGTCTGGGAGAATATGCCTTTGCAGCACAAGCCCCCTTCTCTGTCCTGTGGACTCTGTATGAGACCTGATTGCCTTTCCAGATGGACATTATTTCTTTGCAGCCAATATATAGTAGGGGCCACACACAGTTGACCGGTGACACTCTCTTCATCTTAAGAGGCAATCCCACTGTGTTGTTGCTGATGTCGGCCTTATGGGAAGGATGGCCAGTGGTGCTGGATAGCAAAAAAAATTCCTAGAGAAGTTGGGAATCTGGGTCTCTTTCTGAAACCTCTGGATTTTAAGATGTAGAATCTTAACTTTTTAGCCATGATGCAGCTCAGACAACACTCTGCAGACTCCCCATGTGCTATCTCTGGCTTAGGAGCAGGGCTTTCTCCAGTATCTCTCTACTTTGGAGGAAGCATTTTATAGAAGGGTTGTGACTTTAGGCTGGAAGATGCCTGTCCCAAAAGCAATATAGTGTGGTGTGGTGGTTTCCCCTGTGGGATTCAGGATCCTCAGCACTTCAAGTGGGTGAGACAGTAGTGGACACTGGAGCCAGTCCCCAAACCCACCCTCACCTCAACTCATTCCTGTTGCAACAAGAGCACCTCCCATCTGCTGTGTTATAAATATTAGGCCTCCAAGGAGCATTTTATGCAAACAGTAAAAAAGAAAAGAGAAAATGAAGGAAGAAATGACACGAGGGAGAGAGGAGGGAAGAAGAGAAAGAAGTGAGAGAGGGAAGGAGAGAGGAAGAAATTTAGCCAAGACTAACAGCCCTGGCTCTTTAAGGGGAGTCTCTGGGTGTGAGAGTCCTGTTGTTGGCTTCCAGACAGCCTTCCAGGGTTCAGATCCTGGCTCCCCGAGTTACTGGTGAATGACTGTGGGCTACACTGCCTCATTTTCCCTATCTGCCAATTGTGAACCCCTTCCATTTCAGAGTTGACATGAATGAATAAGTCAACACACTTAGAGTAGCACCTGGCACCAGCAAGCATAAATAAATGCTAGCTTTGTCTTGTTTTTAGTAGGACTTGCCATCACGTTCATGCTCAGTGACTCTAAGGGTGGCTGTCTACAGCCTGCATTAAGATGTGGCTTTCTAAGTCTGGTCCTGGAGCTGCCTGGGCACACACCATGCAGACATGCAGGCCCTCTGTTACTCGTCATGAGCTGGAACTCACCAAGATGTGTACACAGAGTCTTTACTCAGTGCCTGCGTCTGTGGACACAATGCCGTGACACATGCCATGCCAGCAGATGAAGACCAAGAAAAGAAGAAATCTTTTCTTCTGTCAATTCTCCTATGGTCAGTGCCTTCCCATGGACTCTAATCAGGTTGCGATGTTTGCTAAGCTTTGCCTTTAAGGGACCAAGAGTCTTCCTCATGAGCTTCTGTGGGGATTGTGATGTTGCTAGAGGAATGAGGGGAGGAATTTAAACACCAAAGTGACTCCAGAGAGCACCAAAAACCATCACTTGATAAACCAATAGCATGTATTTATTGCAGTAACTCCTGAAAAAAAAAATTTCAGAATTGACTTAAAAAGCTCTCAATCAAAAGCAAATAAATTCCCCCAACAGTCACAATAAAGTTGGAGCCATGGGAAATTTAATTTACCAAGCTGCCTGGCTATTGAACTCTATTTGGTAAGAAAATAGAGACTGGGGGTGTTTAAAAAGCCAAAAGGGCTTTACCTCCCACAGTGGAGAGTAGGGATTTTAGCCTCAAAGTCAGCCATTGTTGACAGCTCAGAGCCTGCAGAAAAGAAAAAGGGTCATGGAATGAAGGAATCAACCTTATGGCAGGCAAGCTGTTCCAGGAGAGCAGAATCACTTGACCCAGGCTTTGTTGTTTTCATTCGACTTCATGTGTATTTCATGAAGGCAAGGACACAGGCTTCTCCTCTGGGAAAGGCTTTGTTAGAAAGTCCCATTGACTCTTTACCAACACGAATGTCTTCGGAGTCCCTGGGAGCTGTCCGTGGTGCTGAGACATGTTAGTTTGAGCCACAAGTTGCAAGCAACAGAAAACATCTTGAGCTGATTGGCAAAGAAAAGGAACTTCAGCAAATATCTCAACATTACCCAGGAGAGTGGAGAAATAGGCACAGAGACTAGGAGGGAACAGAGGAAGGCTAGAAAGCTAGAACCTCAGACAACGATCATTCCAGAGAGGACAACACTACTGAGGACAAAAGAAACAAATTTTCTTTTTTTATTTTTATGTTTAGAGACATAGGGATCTTGCTATGCTGCCCGAGCTGGTCTTGAACTCCTAGGCCCAAAGGATTTCCCCACCTAGATTCTCAAAGTGCTGGAATTACAGGCATGAGCTACCAGACCTGGCCCCCAAACTAATTTTTGATTGCCCCTGATTCTTTGCCTCAGTGGTCCCCATTGGAAGTGCTGAGGGAGGGACTCTGACTGGCTGAGCTATCACACCCCAATCCAACCTCCAGGGCAGTGAGAAGGGGTCTGGCTTTTTATGGAGGAGTCACCCGATGCCTTTGTCTCTGCTCTCTGCACACGGTATACAGGATAGATCGCAGTGGACGGCAGGTGAGGGAATCAAGAGAGGGCATCGGGGGGGCAGAGCTTATCAAGGCCGCCCTGTGTCCAAGTGACTTGGACTGAATTAAGAGTTTGGACTTAAAACAAGTAAATTGCACTTTACTCTTCTCTATTTCATTCCCCAAAGCTCAACATTTATAGCAGCAGGTGAATGTATGTAAAGACAAAGACAGAGAGTACTTTATTCCAAATCATATCGATGTCAGTGACACTACTGAAAAGATATGTAACTTCATGATAGCAGCCTGAAACCCCATCCTATAAACAATGGGCTCCATCCCGGCTGAATATTATAATTACCTGGAGAGAATTAGAGGAAAACTGTTGATACCCAGATCTACCCTAGACTAAGAAGATCTGATTCTTAATAAGTGACACTCAGACACTAGTATTTTTAAAGCTTAAGTGATTTTAATGTGTGGGCACTGTTCACTCCTGTTGTACACAGAATGGTTTTGTCTCTGTGATCAACAAACTTTTCACTTCCAATATCTTTAACTTCCTAGTATCTATGCAGAAATAGTACAGGGTAGACTTTGTGACTGTGTGTTCTGAAATGAACTCACCTGAGTTTCAATCCTGACTTGAGAGGTGAACTCTGGCAAGTTAGTTTTCAACCTTGGTGACATGCAAATTATTTGGGGGGCTTTGAACCATTCTGATGCCTGGGTGGCACCTCAGAAATTAAGCTTTCATTGCTCTGAGGTGGGGCCTGACTATGGAATTCTTAAGAGATCCCAAGGTAATTATAATATGCAGGGGCATTTAAGAACTTTTAACTTCACCTGCAAAGGAATCAATGTTTGATCTGTGATAAGCTGACCTGGTGAGGTTGTGGCAAGGGTAAAGGTATAAGGCATATGTAGAGTTCATTGCATATGACAGCAGCTCCCTATCAAGTGGAAGCTCTTATCTTTGCTACAATTATTTCCCCTGTTTAATGACCTGATAAAACTTACATACATTTATTTTTCCAAGGCCACGTGTTGAGATTTGCTAACAATACCAGGTGAGAAACCAGAGCTTACCAAGTTCCCCAGGTCATGATCTAAGTGTCCCTCCAAGGTATCCAATTTTCATCCCTTCCTGCCCCTACATTTGGCTGGACATGGCACAGTCATTTATTTTCCTTGTGGCAGCATTGTGCAAGAGTGTGAGTGCAAGCTTTGGAGTCGATGCCCTGGGAACCATCCCCATACTTAACCCCTTGCTAGCCTCGAGACATCACTCCTGGGATTTATACTCTCAGAACCTCAGTTTCGAAACATGCATGTGCACTCCCTGAATCTAAACAATAACAACAACAACAACAACAAACAACAACTCAGTTTTGACTGGGTGTAGGGGCTCACTCCTGAAATCCCAGCTCTTTGGGAGGCCAAGATGGGAGGACTGCTTGAGCCTAGGAGTTTGAGACCAGCCTGGGCAACACAGTGAGACCTCATCTCTGCAAAAAAATAATAATAATAATAATAAGCTGGGTGTGGTTATGCACACCTGTAGTCCCAGTCACTCAGGAGGCTGAGGGGGAAGGATCATCTGAAGTCAGGAGGTGAGGCTGTGGGGAGCCATGATCATGCCACTGCACTTCAGCCTGGGTGACAGAGTGAGACCACAACTCAAACAAAACAAACAAACAAACAAAATCCTTCAGATTCCTCATCTGTGGATGGGGATATGCATTCTGGTCTTGCTGGACATTGTGCTTCTTTAGGGAGAGATATGTGCCCACTCAGCATACCTAGGGAGCCTGGCACACAGCCCACGCTTGGCCTGTGGGGACGGCTGTGATGATCACATCAGCTGCGTGTGCAGAGTCAACCCAGTGAGTTGCAGGAGTCATTCTTGGCTTCACTCTTTCCTTCACAACCTGCATCTGATCTGCCAGCCTTTAAAACATATCCGGAATGCAAGCACGTCTCACCACCTCCACGGCTGTGGCTCTGGCCCAAGCCACCATCAGGACACGGGTCACTGTGGCATCTCCTACCTAGGCCTTCCTTCCTACCGTTCCCCACCCCTCCCTTCCATCTCTCCTCAACGCAGCAGCCACGTTCGTGGGAACATCACTCAGGCCAGGCCCCTTCTCTGGCCTAAGCCTGCAAGGGTTTCCCACCTCATTCAAAACCCATGTCCCCAATAGGGCCATGCCCCCACCCTCATCTCCAGACCTTGTTTACCCCCACCCATCATACACAGTCCTCTAGACCCCTGGCCTCTGTAAGCTTCCAGAACACTCTAGGCACGTTCCTGCCAGAGTGTCTGTGCACTTTGCTGCTTTCTCTGCTAGAATTATCTTTCCTCCCCCACTTACCCAGATATCTGCAGACCTCCTCAACCTCCTTAATCTCTCAGCTCACTTAAAGTTTAAAAATACGATGTCTCAAGGATACGACTGGAGGGTATCATGTTAGGTGAAACGAGTCAGGAACAGAAAGTCAAGCACTGCATGTTCTCTCTCACATGTGGAAGCTAAAAAGAGTGGATCTCACAGAAGTCAGAAGTAGGACAGAATCCGAGATGGGGAGAGATTTGGGATACGGTGGGACAGCTGGAGAGAAGGAGTATGTTCTAACATTCTATACCAGTGTGGGATGGGTATAGTTAAGCCGGTGCAGTGGCTCAAGTCTATAATCCCAGCACTTTGGGAAGCTGAGGCGAGAAGACTGCTTGAGCTCAGGGGTTCGAGACTAGCCTGAGCAACATGGCAAGACCTCGTCTGTACAATAAATCAAAAAATTAGCCAGGTGTGGTGGCACTTGCCTGTGGTCCCAGCTACTTGGAAGGCTGAGATGAAAGGATCACCTAAGCCCAGCAGGTCGAGGCTGTGGTGGCCATGAGTGTGCCATTGCACTCCAGCCTAGGTGACAGAGGGAAATTCTGACTTAAAAAAAAAAAAGAAGCTGGGCTCGGTGGCTCAGCCTGTAATCCCGCGCCTTTGGGAG